>NW_015386406.1:2746196-2750126 GCF_001527695.2 Protobothrops mucrosquamatus
GTTCTCACCTACATCGTCCACAAGGGACGACTCGGGAACTCAACTCCTACCTCGGGCAGCTCACCTATCCCCCTATGCCCAGGGGAAAGGTATCAAGCCGTTTGACAGCTGATGCAGGCTGTCAAAACGGCTTTTACGCAGAAACAGGCGGGAGCAGCAAACAGCTGCGTCCAGCGAAGGCGCCTGCCACCGGAAGTCGAGAGAGATATTTAGTGTTGCATATTATAACAGCAGCAAGGTTGGTCTATGCCCAGAACTGGAAAAACGGAAATTCCCCGGTGGAGAGTGAACTAATTAAAAAAAATTTGTTATGTGCAGAGATGGATAGACTAACATTAGAAATTAAAGACAAGGATGAAACAGAGTATTACGAAGTTTGAGATAAGATGTACTATTGGTTAGACTCAAGGAGAAAAAGTCAGAACAAAGAAAGCTCGTCTAGAAGAGAGAAAGTGTAGATTTTCAACCTCAAAGTGAGTGTAAGATAGAGATCAGAAAGAATATGAAATAAGAATGGAAATGGAAGTTATGTTGTAAATAGACGTAAATATGTATGTAAATATATAAATATGTAAATAGTATAAAATGCAATATGTAAATTATATAAAAGATCAATGAATAGGGAGATATATGGTATATGGTATACTATATGGTATAGTATGTATGGCAAAATAACAGCCAGAAAAGCCACACTGTGTTCAACCTGTTTTAAAATGTTTACTCAATAAAAAAAATTATTTTAAAAAAACATTCATAGAAAATCTTGTTCTCTTCTCAAGCCACTTCAGGAAACACAAAGGGCTGATATTTTTAAACACAATAGTATGAAATCTGCTGTCACTGTTTAGGGAGAGAGGACCCCAAACTCTTCAGCTCATCAACACATTCATGAAGTTTCATTTTGTTCATCAAGCCCCAAACAATTATTATAGGAATTTAGTTTAATAAATACTATTTTAATTGTATTATTAATGATAGACTGGAGAAACTAATATCAAGAGAGGAATCTTTCAAGGAGATTCACTTTCACGATTACTGTTTGTCATTTCACTGACTCCTCTGCATTAATAGCGAATATCTCAGGTGTAGGATGAGGGTAGGATGAGGGTGAAGATTTGTTCTCAGAGTTTGTGGGTTGGTTTCAGAACATTTCATTACCAGGCTGTGTAACTTTTTCAGTGGAGTTTAGGGGAATTGATTCCGCTGTCAACAATACTGAATATCTCAGGCCATTGCTAGCAAACATCTGAAACATCTGCCAGGCTACCTCCTTTAAATGGACAATCTGAAGCTGAATGAAAAAAACAGGGTCTGAAATAAAATCACTGCTCAACATTGTCCATATATTCAGCCCAATTTGGACTAGACAACTATGCCATGGTCACCATCAAATGGAGAAAAATAATAAAAACTGAAGGAATCAAGATGCCCTATAAAAATAGCATCAAGACTCTGGATGTAGACTATCATTACAAATACCTAGGCATCCTTCAAGCTGACAACATCAAGCACACTGAAGTCAAGTAAAAGGTTAGAAGTGAATATATCAAGACAGTGAAGAAGATCCAAAAGTCCAAACTCAGTGGAGGAAATACCATCAAGATAATTAAGAGCTGAACAATTCCAGTCATTAGATACACAGCTGGAATAGTAGACTGAACTCAAGCATAATTAAAAGCCCTGGATAGGAAGACCAAAAAATAATAATGATTCATGCCCTTCATCCTTTCAGTGATGTTAACAGACTTTACTTACCAAGGAAAATAGGTGGGCATGGAATGTTGCAAGTACTTCAGAATACTGAAGAAGAAAAGAATGGTATTGGTAAAGTATCTGAAGGGCAATGAAGAAGAGGCACTGAAGCTAACACACCAGGAAGACTTACTGAGTAATGAAAGACCAAACTGTTCAACCAAATGAAGAAAAGAAAAGAGACATGGAAAGATAAAATATTACAAAGTATGGAGAGAGTTTCTCTATATCAGACATGTCAAACACAAGTCCCGGGGGCCGGATGCAGCCCGCGAAGTGGTTTCATGTGGCCTGCGAAGCCATCCTGGAAACAGTGAGGGAACGGCCCCTGCCCAGGCCAGCCGAGAGCCAATGTACAATTTTGTGGTGACCATCTATGCTGAAACGCATTCAGTCTTAGCTCCACAAGGCCATCTAGAAACAGCAAGGAACCAGCCCCTGCTGTGTCAGTCCCGCCCCCTGGGTGCATGCTGGGGAGGTGTCACCCTTTGTGAGGAATGAAGAAATAGACCATGCCTTGGCGCTTGCCCAGGTCCCACCCCCTTCTGCCAGAGACCCTCCAACACTCCAGAAGACAGGCTTAGGATACAGGAGGATCTGGACAGACTTGAACACTGGGCGCTATCTAACAAAATGAAATTCAATGGTGAAAAAAGTAAGGTTCTACATTTAGGCAAGAAAAACCAAATGTACAGGTATAGTATAGGGCACGGGTTGGCAACCCGTGGCTCCGGAGCCACATGTGGCTCTTTGAGCCATCTCCTGCGGCTCCCAGCCCATGTGCATTTCCAAAAAAAAAATGGGTCTAAAGAAGTTCAACCAATCAATTCAAACTTCTCACGAAAAAAAAAACTTGTGAAGTTTGAATTCATTGGACGAACTTCTTTTGTTTGTGGGACTGCCCACAAGCCGTTTGTGGGATTGCCCACAAAACTCTTCTCTCTCTTCAGTCTTCACCAACTGTTAGAAAAATGAATAGGCCCTTTTCAAAACGGCCTCGGCGTCACCCGGCTAAAGCGCTTGCTGGGGGGGTGGCTCAGCCTGCAAAGGCTGGTGGGGACCTTCCTGCTCCCAAGCAAGCCGTTGCTTTGCCCGATGCTCCCGTTCAAAAACGGCCTTGGTGTCACACGGCCAAAGCGCTTGCTGGGGGGGTAGCTCAGCCTGCAAAGGCTGGTTGGGACCTCCCTGCTCCCAGGCAAGCCTTTGCTTTGCCCGCTGCTCCATTTCCAAAACGGCCGAAGGGACACCCGGCCGAAGCACTTGCTGGGGGGGTGGCTCACCCTGCATCAGCTGGTGGGGACCTCCCTGCTCCCAGGCAAGCCTTTGCTTTGCCCACTGCTCCCGTTCCAAAACGGCCTCAGCATCACACGGCCGAAGCGCTTGCTGGGGGGGTGGCTCACCCTGCATCGGCTGGTGGGGACCTCCCTTCTCCCAGGCAAGCCGTTGCTTTGCCCAATGCTCCCATTCCAAAACGGCCTCGGCATCACACGGCCGAAGCGCTTGCTGGGGGGGTAGCTCAGCCTGCAAAGGCTGGTGGGGACCTCTCTGCTCCCAGGCAACCCTTTGCTTTGCCTGCTTCTCCCTTTTCAAAATGGCTTCGGTGTCACCCGGCCAAAGCGCTTGCTCGGGGGGTTGCTCCGCCTGCATCGGCTGGTGGGGACCTCCCTGCTCCCAGGCAAGCCTTTGCTTTGCCCGCTGCTCCATTTCCAAAACGGCCGAAGGGACACCCGGCCGAAGCACTTGCCCGCTCAGCCTGCAAAGGCTGGTGGGGACCTCCCTGCTCCCAGGCAAGCCTTTGCTTTGCCCGCTGCTCCATTTCCAAAACGGCCGAAGGGACACCCGGCCGAAGCACTTGCTGGGGGGGTGGCTCACCCTGCATCAGCTGGTGGGGACCTCCGTGCTCCCAGGCAAGCCTTTGCTTTGCCCACTGCTCCCGTTCCAAAACGGCCTCGGCATCACACGGCCGAAGCGCTTGCTGGGGGGGTGGCTCACCCTGCATCGGCTGGTGGGGACCTCCCTGCTCCCAGACAAGCCGTTGCTTAGCCCGATGCTCCCGTTCCAAAACGGCCTCGGCGTCACCTGGCTGAAGCACTTGCTGGGGGGTGGCTCACCCTGCATCGGCTGGTGGGGACCTCTCTGCTCCCAGGCAACCCTTTGCTTTGCCTGCTTCTCCCTTTT
>NW_015386406.1:2750783-2775321 GCF_001527695.2 Protobothrops mucrosquamatus
TGAAGCACTTGCTGGGGGGTGGCTCACCCTGCATCGGCTGGTGGGGACCTCTCTGCTCCCAGGCAACCCTTTGCTTTGCCTGCTTCTCCCTTTTCAAAATGGCTTCGGTGTCACCCGGCCAAAGCGCTTGCTCGGGGGTTGCTCCGCCTGCATCGGCTGGTGGGGACCTCCCTGCTCCCAAGCAAGCATTTGCTTTGCCTGCTGCTTCCTTTTAAAAACGGCCTCGGCATCACCCGTTCGAAGCGATTGCTGGGGGGGTGGCTCACTCTGCATCAGCTGGTGGGGACCTCCCTGCTCCCAGGCAAGCCTTTGCTTTGCCCACTGCTCCCGTTCCAAAACGGCCTTGGCGTCACACGGCCGAAGCGCTTGCTGGGGGGGTGCTCACCCTGCATCGGCTGGTGGGGACCTCCCTGCTCCCAGGCAAGCCTTTGCTTTGCCTGCTTCTCCCTTTTCAAAACGGCTTCGGCGTCACCTGGCCAAAGCGCTTGATCAGGGGTGGTGGCTCACCCTGCATCGGATGGTGGGGACCTCCCTGCTCCAAGGCAAGCGTTTGCTTTGCCCACTGCTCCCGTTCCAAAACGGCCTTGGCGTCACACGGCCGAAGCGCTTGGTGGGAGGGGTGGCTCACCCTGCATCGGCTGGTAGGGACCTCCCTGCTCCCAGGCAAGCCGTTGCTTTGCCCAATGCAACCTTTCCAAAATGGCCTTGGCATCACACGGCCGAAACGCTTGCTGGGGGGGTGGCTCTCCCTGCATCGGCTGGTGGGGACCTCCCTGCTCCCAGGAAAGCCGTTGCTTTGCCTGATGCAACCTTTCCAAAATGGCCTCGGCATCACACGGCCAAAGTGCTTGCTGGGGGGGGTGACTCTCCCTCCATCGGCTGGTGGGGACCTCCCTGCTCCCAGGCAAGCCTTTGCTTTGCCTGCTTCTCCCTTTTCAAAACGGCTTCGGCGTCACCTGGCCAAAGCGCTTGCTCGGGGGAGTTGCTCAACCTGCATCGGCTGGTGGGGACCTCCCTGCTCCCAGGCAAGCCTTAGCTTTGCCCGCTGCTCCCTTTTCAAAATGTGCTTGGCATCACACGGCCGAAGCGCTTGCTCAGGGGTGGTGGCTCACCCTGCATCGGATGGTGGGGACCTCCCTGCTCCAAGGCAAGCCTTTGCTTTGCCCACTGCTCCCGTTCCAAAACGGCCTTGGCGTCACACGGCCGAAGCGCTTGGTGGGAGGGGTGGCTCACCCTGCATCGGCTGGTAGGGACTTCCCTGCTCCCAGGCAAGCATTTGCTTTGCCCGCTGTTCCCTTTTCAAAACGGCCTCGGCATCACCTGGCTGAAGTGCTTGCTGGGGGGGTGGCTCTCCCTGCATCGGCAGGTGGGGACCTCCCTGCTCCCAGGCAAGCCGTTGCTTTGCCCGATGCAACCTTTCCAAAATGGCCTCGGCATCACATGGCTGAAGCGCTTGCTGGGGGGGGTGGCTCTCCCTGCATCGGCTGGTGGGGACCTCCCCGCTCCCAGACAAGCCGTTGCTTAGCCCGATGCTCCTGTTCCAAAACGGCCTTGGCGTCACCCGGCTGAAGCACTTGCTGGGGGGGTGCCTCACCCTGCATCGGCTGGTGGGGGCCTCTCTGCTCCCAGGCAAGCCTTTGCTTTGCCTGCTTCTCCCTTTTCAAAACGGCTTCAGTGTCACCCGGCCGAAGCAGGTTGCTGGGGGAGTGGCTCACCCTGCATCGGCTGGTGGGGACCTCCCTGCTCCCAGACAAGCCTTTGCTTTGCCCACTGCGCCCTTTTCAAAATGGCATCGGCATCACCCAGCCAAAGCGCTTGCTGGGGGGGTGGCTCACCCTGCATCGGTTGGTGGGGACCTCCCTGCTCCCAGGCAAGCCATTGCTTTTCCCGATGCTCCCATTCCAAAATGGCCTCGGCGTCACATGGCCGAAGCGCTTGCTCAGGAGTGGTGGCTCAGCCTGTAAGGGCTGATGGGGACCTCCCTGCTCCCAGGCAAGCCGTTGCTTTGCCCGCTGCTCCATTTCCAAAATGGCAGAAGTGTCACACGGCCAAAGCGCTTGCTGGGGGGGCTCATCCTGCATCGGCTGTCCAGCTAAAAGGGAGGAAAGAAGCTGGGCTGGAGCGCCCTGGAAAGGCGAGCAGGCAGCACCTCTGCATGGGCTGGTTGGCCTTTCGGCAGATTTCGCCTGCTCCATCAGGGTGGGGGGGAAGTAGTGGCGGTGGGGTGCTCCGTGGGGGGGGGGAATTTTGCAGTGAACTGGTTGTTAAATTATTTGATTCCCAGTACTGGTTATAACTGCCAATGTGCGACACCCACCAGCATGAGATTTTTTGTGCTTTTCGACCTCCAGTAGGCCAACCATGGATAAATCATGCAAGAAAAGAAAAATTTTGGAAGAAAACAGAGTGTTTAATGATACATGGGCACATTCATTTGCTTTCACAATTGACAAGACTGGTTTACCAGTATGTTTAATATGTGGTGAGAAATTGGCAAACAACAAAAAGTCGAATGTTGCAAGACATTTCCAGAATAAACACGCAGCCTTTGCTGAAAAATACCCGGATGGAGATGAGAGAAAAAAAGCCATTTCGGAATTGATGCGGAAGATTGATCTGAGCAAGAATCATTTTCAGAAGTGGGTGAAGTCTGCTAATTCAACTACATATGCTAGTTTTGTGGCCGCTCAGGAAATAGTCAGGCACGGGAAGCCGTTCACAGATGGAGAGTATATCAAGGAATCATTCATTAAGATTTCAGAACATCTATTGTCGGACTTCAAAAACAAGAGTGAAATTGTGCAGAAAATCAGAGATATACCTCTTTCTGCAAAGACTGTCAAAGATCGAACCATAAAAATGGCAGAAAACATCACCGGACAGCAAATTAAAGACATCAATTCAGCTGAGGCGTACTCAATTGCCTGTGATGCATCCAAAGACAAAAGTGATATTGAACAAATAGTGCTGTTCTGTCGATATGTGAACTCTGCTGGGCCACAGGAAGAAATGATTTAGTTGATACCACTAAAAGGCCAAGCATGGGGAGAGGACATCTGTGAGGCTGTCTTGGATTATTTAAGAACCAATGAAATAAACACCACCCACCTGGTGTCAGTGGCTACTGACGGGGCACCGAGTATGACAGGAGCGCACAAGGGCTTTGTGGCTTTACTGCAGAAGCTGCTGGGTAGAAAGCTGCTAACATTTCACTGCATCCTGCACCAAGAGGCATCGTGCGCTCAAACATTTCCTCTGGAATGCACAGAAGTGATGAATGTTGTCATTCAGATTGTCAATAAAATAATGGCACAAGGTTGAAATCACCGTCAGTTCCATTTGCTACTAGAGGAGGTGGAAAGCACATATTCTGATCTCCTGTCCAGAGGGGAGGTGCTAAAACGCTTTGCTGCGTGTCTGGAAGAGGTGAAAACTTTCTTGGGCAGCAAAGGGCTCACCTTTCCTGAGCTGGAATGACCAGAGTGGCTGGAAAAGCTACACTTCATGGTAGATATGACAGCACACCTGAACACACTGAACACAACTCTTCAGGGTAAAGGAGGCACAGCCCTGCTTATGCTGGAGGAAATTTTGGCATTTGAGCGCAAGTTGACAGTGTTTGGCAGAGATTTACAGAGAGGTACACTGTCTCATTTCCCCTCTTTGTGAGAGTTCAAAGAAGGTGACAATATGATAAATTCAGAGTATTTGCAGTCTGCAATCATTGTAATGCAAACATCATTTGGGAAGCGATTCTGTGAGTTCAGAGAGGAAAAAAATACATTATCTTTCCCTGTCACTCCCCTGACCAGCGATCCATCTGCACTGAATATGACTGCATTTGCAGGGGTAAGTCAACCCAACCTGGAGATGGAACTTGCAGACATAGCCGACAAAGATATATGGATGTCCAAGTTCCAACGCTTGACAGATAATCTTGAAGATGTTGCCCGTCAGAAGGCCAATCTTGCGCTGAATCACAAATTGAGTGACATTGAAAACCTTCCCAAACAGGACAAACTTATATTCAACACATGGAATGCCATCCCCAGCACTTACTCAAATATGAAAAAATACGCATTTGGAGTCCTGTCGATCTTCGGATCCACATATGTATGTGAACAGGTCTTCTCCAACATGAACTATATTAAAAACAAATATCGTTCACACCTCACAGACAACAGCCTGCAATCTTGTCTAAAGATGAAGGTGACATCTTATAGCCCTAATGTTCAGATGCTGTTTGCTGATGTTGAGAAGCAAAAATCACATTAACCAGGTAACGTAAATATTTTAACTGGCTATTATTTTGCAAATATATATTTGGAGTTCAAAATGTTTTTGTTGCATGCTGAAATAAAAATTGACTATTATTTTGCAAATATATATTTGACGTTCAGTGAAATAGTTCTTTTTTAATTCATTGTCAGCTGACTGCACGCTCCAGTACAGACAGATGACTGGCGGATGGGCAAATGGACGGGCAGACGGATGAGCAGATGGACTGGCAGACGGGCAGCTGGATGGACGGGCAGACAGATGGACAAGCGGACAGATGGGCAGATGGACTGGTGGATGGGCAGATGGACAGGCGGGCAGGAAGATGCACGGACAGACGAGCGGGCTGACAAATGGGTGGATGGACGGACGGAATAACAAGCAGACAGCATTTTGGGTTTGCTGCAGGCGGATAAGTTAAGTTTGGCTTTTTATTTAATAAATATGAGGAGGACTCAAATAGACATTCAATAGTTTATTTGAAGGTAACCTTCGACCCAGCATCTTTTTTTTTACTTCAAAATGCTTTTCTTGCATGTAGTGCAGAAATAAAAATTTGTTTTCTTTGTAACAGTTCATTGATTTCATAAATGCAACACACTATAGTCTTTTTTATACATAGCACAAAGGTAAAAAAAAAAAAAGGATATATGCAGCGTTATCTGCATTTTAGATGCCAAAAGGGTTTTGCGGCTCCCAGTGTTTTGTTTTCGGTGAGAAACGGGTCTAAGTGGCTCTTTGAGTGTTTTGGGTTGCCTACCCCTGGTATAGGGGGTACCTTGCTCAATAGTAGTAACTGTGAGAGGGATCTCAGAGTCCTAGTGGACAATCATTTAAATATGAGCCAGCAGTGTGCTGCAGCTGCCAAAAAAGCCAACACAGTGCTAAGCTGCATTAACAGAGGGATAGAATCAAGATCACGTGAAGTATTAATACCACTTTACAATGCCTTGGTAAGGCCACACTTGGAATACTGCATCCAGTTTTGGTCACCAAGATTTAAAAAAGATGTTGAGACTCTAGAAAGAGTACAGAGAAGAGCAACAAAGATGATTAGGGGACTGGAGGCTAAAACATATAAGGAACGGTTGCTGGAATTGGGTATGTCTAGTTTAACGAAGAGAAGGACGAGGGGGGACATGATAGCAATGTTCCAATATCTCAGGGGCTGCCACAAAGAAGAGGGAGTCAAGCTATTTTCCAAAGTGCCTGAAGGCAGGACAAGAAGCAACGGGTGGAAACTAACCAAAGAGAGAAGCAACCTAGAACTAAGGAGAAACTTCCTGACAGTTAGAACAATTAACCAGTGGAACAACCTGCCTCCAGAAGCGGTGAATGCTCCAACACTGGAAGTTTTTAAGAAGAAACTGGGCAGCCATTTGTCCGAAATGGTATAGGGTTTCCTGCCTGAGCAGGGGGTTGGACTAGATGACCTCCAAGGTCCCTTCCAACTTAATCATTATTATTATTATTATTATTATTATTATTATTATTATTATTATTATTATTATTATTATTATTATTATTGTTATTATTTGTCCCACTCCTGCCCAGGCCCCCATAGGCACCCTTGATGCGAACAATGTAGAGCTGGCCATGCCCACCCAGTAGGCCGCGCCCACCCTGGCCACACCCACCCGGCCCCCCCGAGGGCAACCACAATGCTGATGCGGCCCTCAATGAAATTGAGTTTGACACCCCTGCTCTATATCATCATTCCATTGGCCATTGGCCCCGCGGTTAACAATGGACATGGTTTGTTGCTGCAATCAGTCAGCATTTATACTCTGACAATGAATTTGATAATGAAAAAGCTTCTTTCTTTCTCTGCTGTTTTTTCTTGCAGGACAAGATATATAGAATGAATCAATGTATTGGAATTATTTTTTTTAATCAAATATAACCCGTGACGTTTACTAGACTGGACTACTTTACCTTTAGTGTACACAAGAAACAAATGTACATTCCCAATCTACTACAGTGTGTTGTGGAAACATTATTACTTGAGAATTGATATACTGAAAGCAGTACTATTTATCCTAATAAAATAAAATAATAATTATAAGATGCCCAGAATCATCTTATATGAGAGAGATGGGCAGCATAATAAACAAACAAACAAATAAATAAACTAGCTCTACAGTATTGGATCAAAAAGAAAAAACAGGCAATCTAGAATTAATGTTTTTTTTCATCTCCCATTAATTCTAGCTGCCCTATGGAGAATATCCTGCTGGATTGGCTCTGTGTACAATTTTTTTCAATCTGGAACAAAAACTTATTCAATTTTCTCAGGCTTTAAAAATGTTATGTGACTATATTTCCTTAAGGATTATATACAAAGTTATCAAAACCTGGTTGCCCTATGACAGATTAAATGCGGATTTAAAGTTAACATATTCTGGAATAAATTGGACATCATTATCACATGGCCACAGTTCAAAGAACAGAAGTCACATGATATATATTCATGCTACATATGTTTGGCTGTACAAATCAGACTTTCCTTCAAAGGGACTCTTTGCATCTAATTGGTGTATAGACTGCAAAAATTGTGAAATTAACTGTGGATCCTGCACAATTTCTTAGCCTTTGAAAGAAATAATAATGGATAAACTAGCACCCTCTAGTGGAATGACATAAAATTGTTTTCTATTACAAGTCTATGATATTACTACAATAATATTTATTTTAAATTGATTGTACAGTACAAATGTCATCAGAATTTAGATCTTCCAAGAGAAATGGTAACCTGTATATTTTTGAAATGTAAAACATTTGAAAGAATGTTTTATTCAATTTCTTTTCAGCTCCTTGATTTTTTACATGTTTTTTAAAAAATCCTTCCCTGTCTTACAAACACCCACACCCACATTCACTTTTGTATAAACTATATAATTACTACTAATTAGAAAATAATCTATATTTTGTCATTTGGGATAAGATCTGAAAAATGTCATATATATCTTTATATAACAGAGAATGAAAGATTTATTTTATCTGAAGGTTTATAAACTTATAGCTTATAATCATTACTATCATGGTGTCACTGTATCTCAGAAAACATCATCATAGTGTCATTCACAAACTAAAATAATATTTAATTTGGTGCTCGGTTTTATTCGTTTTATATATATATATATATAAAACCGAGCACCAAGAGAAGTAAAGTATAAAAGTTTAAAAATTTACTGAGCCGAGCTTTCGTCAGAACCCGTCTGACATCATCAGGGCGTTAAAACAGCAGTCTGGGAGAAACCCTTATAAAGTGTGTGTGTCAATTGCTTGCATCCGGCTTCTGCTACGCGTCATCAGACCCAGCTGCTCCTGCCGTGCTAGAGGCAAGGTGCCTACTCCCGTGTAGGGGGTCCCTTTAAGTGTTTCAACGACTTCCTCCACTCCCGTCCTCCAAGTTTCTTTTTCTGACAAAGAGTTAAAGAATTAAATCGGGAGACTAAGATGGCCATTTCTAGCTTGTTCTGCTTTCATCAGTTAACCATACCCTTTATGGGATTCGAACCTGGGCAGTTTACATACTAGGCAGTGATTCAACCACAAAGCCACAGGCTCTCCTCCCCTCTTTGCCAGCAGAGTCCAGGGAGTATATACAGGAAGTTTTTTTTTTCAGACAGACCAGTCTGATTGAGAACACCTGGACATTTTTAACTGCTATACTGCAGTTTTTACTTTTTACAATATCTTTTACCATGCAGCCCCACAACTAGGGGCGTTAAGCAGGCTCAAGTCGCAACTGCGAAACATTTTTAAATCCAAGTTTCTTTTTCTGACAAAGAGTTAAAGAATTAAATCGGGAGACTAAGATGGCCATTTCTAGCTTGTTCTGCTTTCATCAGTTAGTCTGTCTGGAAAAAAAAACTTCCTGTATATACTCCCTGGACTCTGCTGGCAAAGAGGGGAGGAGAGCCTGTGGCTTTGTGGTTGAATCACTGCCTAGTATGTAAACTGCACAGGTTCGAATCCAATAAAGGGTATGGTTAACTGATGAAAGCAGAACAAGCTAGAAATGGCCATCTTAGTCTCCCGATTTAATTCTTTAACTCTTTGTCAGAAAAAGAAACTTAGATTTAAAAATGTTTCGCAGTTGCGACTTGAGCCTGCTTAACGCCCCTAGTTGTGGGGCTGCATGGTAAAAGATATTGTAAAAAGTAAAAACTGCAGTATAGCAGTTAAAAATGTCCAGATGTTCTCAATCAGACCGGTCTGTCTGAAAAGAAAAAAAAAACTTCCTGTATATATATATATATATATGGGGAGTTCAGACAGATTGGTCTGATTGTGAACACCTTGACATTTTCAACTGCCATACTGCAGTTTACTCTTTTTACAATATCTCTTGCCTTGCCGCCCCCAACTAGGGGCATAGAGCAGGCTCAAGTCGCAACTGCGGAAAAAAAAAAAAGAAATTTGGATATATATATATATATATATATATATATATACAGGGCCACCCCACGCTAGCGGCGACAGCCCGATCACCCCACCCCATAACCTCGACAGGTCCAAGCCAGGGAGGAGGAGATAGGCATGGGGGTAAGGAGAGGGTGACCAACAGGGGGAATGGAGGAAAGGAGAAGGGAAGCGCAGGGGACACGACCAGCAAAGAAAGGGGGGGAAGCGTGGGGCCTGGTAGAGAGGAAGAGGACCCCAGATGAGTGGTCACTCGCACGTACGCGAGGAAGGAGGAGAACAAGCCACTAAGCCGCCCCGCGTTAGCGGGGGCAGCCCAATCACCCCACCCGGCAACCCCAGCACACCCGAGCCGTGGAGGGGATGGATATGGGGGCAAGGAGGAAGGGGCCGAAGTGGTGAACGGAGGGAAGAAAGAGGAGGTGGGGAATACGGGGAGTGAGAGAAGCAGGGGCAGCGTGAAAGCGGGCAGGGGGACAGGGAAGTCAACGAAGGTAGCCATGCACATAAGGGAGAAAGGGGAACCACCGGGCCGCCCTATGGCAGCGGTGGCATCCCGACCACCCCACCCCAGTCGCCTGTATATGACGAAGGAGGAGAGAAGGGAACCATCGAGCCACCCCCCCCGGCAGAGAGGATACGATCTAAATACGATGGCACCGATAGGAGAGATGGACACGGGGGGAGGGGGGGAGGGTCAGTGAAGAGAATGAAGGGAAAGAGGGGGCAAAGAAGGAGGATGAGCCTAGCCGACCCGGATGGGATGAATGGAGGAACGACAGGAGCGGGGTGCGAAGAGGCATAGGGAGCACGGGATACGTGATCGCAGGAAGAAGAGAGGGGGAGACCTGTGGGAATGACAGCAAGGTAACTAAAGCCAGCGGGGGTCCAGGGGAGGGAGCGTGTATCCCGAGCCAAGTGGACCCGACCAATGCGAGGAAAGAGAACGCAGGACCACACGGGCAAAAAGGGGGGTGGGGGACACGATTGAGGAGGGGGAAAAGGGAGAGTGTACCATCTACCCCCAGCCCACGAACGAACAAGCCTGGTAGAGGCGACCATATGGATAAGTTTTGCAGGATAGGAACAACTAACGGAAAAAAAAAACACCGCCGGAGCACAGCTGATGCAATCAGGACTGGCAACAAGGTCCAAGGGCCGTGTGCAGATTGTGTTTGACCTATAAAAGACTCTCCCATAGACTGGCTGTTTAAGCCCTGATGATGTCAGCAGAACGCTGATGAAAGCTTGGCATTGGTATAGCGGCATTAAACTCTTATAGTTTGATGATTTTACCCTGGTGTTTGTTTTATTTATTTATTTTGGCATGGATGCACCCAGGGATCATGTTTTTAGTATAATTACCAACATATATATATATATATATATATATATATATATATATATATATATATATATATATATATATATATATATATGCTGTATAAATTAATATTATACGATCAGTTGGACTATCCACCGGCTCCTCTTTGAGTCCAACCTCCCCCCCTTTTTCACCCCTTTCCCCCTTCTTCCCCCTCTTGGCTAATCCTATCTTTTTTGGTATCCCTGTCCTATGTATTTTGGGTCGTACGGTCAGGTCCGGCATTCCTAATGCCCCCTCATTGTCACCTCCCCCCTCTGACACTGATCCGAACGTACCTCCAGCTTTCCACACTCCGTCCTTGCCAACCTTGTTGCTTCCAATTCCCCCTGACGCATCCTACCACCCCACCCCGTCTGTCCGTGGTCAGCTGGTCTGCTCGCTAATCCACCCCCAGATTCATCCCTTCTCCTCCTCGTTGCCCCTATCCTTCCTGACGTCACTGTCGGAGGTGTGCCCCTCACTCGCTCTCCCTCTCCCTCAGTTGTCATCCTAGACCGCACGCCTGGATACAGCAACATAGACCATTCCCCATGCTCGCTTCCTCCCTCCTTTTCACCCCATCCATCCATCCGTGATTCCAATATTTCACCATCCATCCCTATTGTCCCTATTCCCTCCAAATTCTTTCTTTGCCTAGCCATGCGATGACTGCCTTCCCCGGTTCTGGTTCTGCCTCTGGCAAACGCCATCCGCATCCTGACTTGCTCTTCGTGTGTTTTTAATGTCTGGTAGGCCGGGGGCAATTCTATGCATCGATTGATCGAGTCCATGTTGGAGAGCCAGGCATCCTTCAGCAGGCGTCCTCCTTTGGAAGCATCCTGGGCGATGGCTTCTGCTCCCTCCGTACGACCCAAAATACATAGGACAGGGATACCAAAAAAGATAGGATTAGCCAAGAGGGGGAAGGAAGGGGAAAGGGGTGAAAAAGGGGGGGAGGTTGGACTCAAAGAGGAGCCGGCGGATAGTCCAACTAATCGTAGGCAGACAGGGCAGAGAGACGGGACATGATCGTGCACGCACACAGCCAGATGTGAAAGGAAATTGGGGGAGATAAGGCTAACAAGGATGAGAGGGGCTGAGCCTAAGAGCAAGCCGATAGGCATCCCCACCGGCCGTGGGCAGACGGAGCAGAAGGATGAGGCACAATGGAGCGTGCGCACACCCGGGGGTGGAGGGAAATCAGAGAAAAAAAAAGACTGACAGGAATGGATGACGGAAGGCAGGAACAGCGTGTAGACCAACAGGCTAGAAAGGAAGGGAGCGCTGATGGCAAGCCTTTTGGAACACTGGATCTGAATGTGCAGCCTGGAATGAGCAGGAGGGAGCGGTTAGAGAGCACACCGGCAGCAATGGTGCTGGGAGGGAGGAGATTGACAAGGATGAGAGAGGGGAAAGGTGTGGAATTGGAGTGCAAAAAAGAGAAGGCGGGACAACCAAAGCAATTACGGTTAGCCAGGAAGGATGGCCCTATCACATGGGCAATAAGTAAACATTTAGGCCAGCAAGGTGTATAAAAGGAATCTCCCCACCCTTTAAGCTTTACTCTGAGGACGCTGGCAGGGGACCAGCGAAAGCTAAGTTGTTTCTTTTAACATTGTAAATAGTTATTTTTATTGTTTTTAAATATCTTTTTAGCAATAAACAACTGGTTTATACCTCTCCCGGAGATCGAAGGCTGTATTATTGAACAAATATGCCCGGGATTAGCATTTTTGCAGCTATCGACATATACCCGTATATACTCGAGTATAAGTCGACCCGACTATAAGCCGAGGGACCTATTTTGCCACAAAGAACTGGGAAAAAATGGTGACTCGTGTATAAGCCAATGGGGCATTTTTCAGCACACACATTTTTCCGCCTGGGCTAATCGGCCTCTTTGCAACCCCACCCCTCTGGTAACCGGATTGTAGCACTTTGCACAAAGGAGCAATAGTTGATAACACGCCCCACGTCAGCTGGAAGGGTATTCTTGGATAGTGAGAAGCTGGAACCGGGCGGGCGGGCGAGAGAGGCGGGCAGAAAAAAGGGGGGGGAAATCCACACACGCTCGCGCAGGGAAAGGGGGAAACGGGTGGGCCGGCCGGCTCCCCTCTCCTCTTTGTGTGTGTGTGTGTGTTTGTCTCTCTCTCTCTCTCAATTCTCCCCCACCCCAAAAGCGGGGAGGGGGCGACCTTGCAAAAGGGAGGGGGCTTCTCCCGGTTGCGGGGAAGGCTGGAGGTGCGCCNGGGTATTCCGTCCCGGCCTCGACACGCAGCGCCGCAGGGAACGGAAGGGAAGGGGGGAGGGCCGTACCTGGAGCATCACATGAAGAATTGGCTGAAGAATACGGCCGAATTTACCCGGGCTGGCCGAGAAAGGCGCACCTCCAGCCTTCCCCGCAACCGGGAGAAGCCCCCTCCCTTTTGCAAGGTCGCCCCCTCCCCGTATTCTTCAGCCAATTCTTCATGTGATGCTCCAGGTATGGCCCTCCCCCCTTCCGTTCCCTGTGGCGCTGCGTGTCAAGGCCGGGACGGAATACCCCGGGCCGCCGCAGCCAAGCACCGTTTTTGTGACAGATTCATCAGCAGCCAAAAATCTATAAAATATACCCCAACATTTTCAGAAAGCAAAATCTGTGTTGTCCAATTCTCCCCCCCTTTTTTTCAGACATTTTCACCCTATTTACACAATAAATAATTTTAATTATATTAGTATCCATAGTTATTATATCACAACAATTCTGCAGAATTATATTTAGTGCACTGTTAACTCTTTTCACTTTTTAAATTCTATGTTTCAAAAATCTCTTCAATTTTGATGCTGCCTAAAATTTGGTGCATGTAGACTGATGCCTATTTAGACATAACCTAACCCTGATGACAAGCAGTTTTCATTGGTAGAAGCAACATCCTATATTCCTAGAATGGCTATTGCATTTCCTGCTTGCTGGTTAGTATTTTTTTCCCCTCTTCATAATGGCAGCAACAGTAGCGTAATTCATGCCTTACCCAACTGTGTATAAACCTAATTGCCTAATAGGAACATGTAACCTTGTCCTTCTAAACTGAAAATAGATAGGGGCAGGGTGAGGGTAGAGGAAGAACATTTGCCAATGAGGAGAAATGTGAATGAATTGAGAAAATATGTTATTCAGATATTTGAATCATTCATAATTTCAGTTCTCCTTTTTTTGCAAAAAGATTTTGCTTAAACTAAATATTGTTCCTCAATCTGCTGCCCCTCAGAAGATCTCAGTTGTATTTCCTGTCATTCATTCATTTATTCACTCACTCATTCATTCATTCTATTTGAAATTAGATTTTTTCAATGCAGTACAAGTATGTAAAACAAAAAAGACATAAAAAGTATGAAAAAGGAAAAAAGGATTAAAAATAAAGAGAAGACTTCTACTTTTCTTTCTATCGAGTAATTATCATCTCATTCTTTTCCCCATCTTCGTTAGCTCTTTTTAATCTCCAAATCCAGAAATCATCAATTCAGTCTTTTCTTTTAACAAAAAGTCCATATAACATTGCCAGTCAAAAAACTCTTTGCTGTTTTTTCTCTGCCTAAATTGGTCCACTTCATTCTTTATAAAAATGCTAATTTATTTTATGATTAAATCTTTCACTGTAATATATAGTACAGGTAGTGATCACCCTTTGTGATTTTCTGACAAGCAAAGTCAATGAGGAAGCCAGACTCACTTTACAATCATGTTGCTGACTTAACAGCTGCAGTGATTCGCTGGGGCAAGAAAGGTTGTTAAATGGAGCAAATTAACAATCGTCTCACTTAGCAACAGAAATTTTGGGCTCAGTTGAGATTGTAAACTGAGGACTAACTATATTTCATTACTTTTCCAACTTTTTGCATACAATAATTTTGCTGCAGCTACTTTTGATCATTCCTGTCAACACTGTTATCCAACAAATAACACTAGGTTAGCTTCTCTAAGTTTGACCTTAGAAAGCTGGCTTTGGAGATAGAAGGATGTAAAATTCCAGGTAAGAAAGATAATGTATGCCACTAGTATTTAATTCCAACTAGATAAGCAGAAATTGCCCTTTGTTTGTTTGTTTATAAAATTTATTGGCCACCCATCTTATATAAGGTAACGCTGGGTGGTTTACAGTCAAAAAGATACATATATACATTAAAATGTTAAATAAATTTAAAAGCAAGAATTAAAAATCAAGGACATGTGGGGAGGGCAGGGGTAGACTGGGGGAGGTGGGATCTGTTGTTAATCGGCCAACCACCTCCATTATACTGTTCCTCCCAGCCAACTGGCAGAGGCAGGTCTTTAGGCCCTTACAAGAGGATAGGAGGGTTGGAGCCAACCTCACATCTGGGGGCAAGATATTCCAGAGGGCAGGAGCAAAAGCAGAGAAGACCCTCCTCCTGGACCCCACCAGCTGGAATTCATCAGAATATTGGAAAGGATGCAGTCAGAAGGGAAGGAAATATATGTATTTGACTTGTGAAAATGATGCCTTACTGGAAGATATTATTCTAAGACATTAGAATAATAATAATCAAGAAGTAGATATGTTCCAGAGCTGGAATTAGTACATATTTTAGGCAGGTAATTCTAATTTAAAGAAATAGGAGTTTATTGTACTCTTATCCCTAGCTGCAGAATTTAGAATTGCTCAAAAATGAACATTTCTGGATAAGCTATCTTTGAATAACTGGCATTCAAAAGTATGGTCCACTCTTATTATAGAAAAAGTTATTAATAAAACCGAAGTACAGACTTCTCAGAAGGATGATACTTTTTATTAGATATAGCAAGATTATATCCATGCTAATAATCATCTTCTATTGATTAGTGTTATATGTAATCTATGACTGAATGTTGAGATATATTATTCTGGACTGTTATCTTGTATCCTTGTGTCTTTTTGCCTTACAGAATTTTTAAATTGAAAAATAAATAGAAAATGGATTATCACATGTAGATCACTATTGGTATATATTGATACTATCACATGCAGATCACTTAAAAATATATCAAAAAATAAATGAATCTTTACAACACTTCAATTTTACTTGTAAACCCTGCTTGCTTTAGAATTAAATAACTGATTGGCTGATTCACATAACAGACTGAACTAAATAAATTGAACTGAACAAACATAACTAAACATCACATTACATACTTTGCCCCCAAAAAATCTTCTTTATTATGGGTCATCATGATGACCTTGTTCACAATTATAAAAACCAGGTGGCAGAGTTCCCACCACACAACATAACACATTTTAGCCTAGCTTAACATATTGGACAAAATCTAGCCTTTTTGTCCACTGCCAGTTTTACAGAAGGCCAAGACACCCATACATGAATCAGCATTCATTCATGTTGAACCCAGAAAATCAGATGAGATTACATGATATTCAAGTTGAGGTAGATTCTGGAGTTGTCATGATGCTATCAGATTAAACAGAAAGAGTTGCATGTTCAATTTATTTAAAATTGTACTATTGTCAATAAAAGGACATGAAACCTGATTGAAATCTGTCCCCATAAATATCTGATAAAACCCCAAAGATGGGCAAAGCACCCACCATACATAAGATATATGTAGTTATTAGTTGTTATTATCTAGCTCAGAAAATGTGCAGAAGAGTGTTGAAATATATGCAAAGTTTAATATTATCCCATTTGAATCAGTATTGAATTTGAAGCCAGATGGGAAAAAACCTGAAGTCTTAAAGCTAGTCTGGGCATTTCCAAATTCTTTTCCAGCGTACCCAGGTTGCTCTTAAGACACCATCACTTGTGTTTGGTTTTTCTTATAAACATTCCAGATTTTAAAAATAGGTATGTAAATAAGAAATTGTGGTTCTGTTTTCTGATACATGATTAGAATCAGTAATTTAGAAAGAGTTCTTTCCCTTGGCTTAGATAAAATGCTCTCCTCCCATCTGCAAGTCAACAGAAAATAAAACCAATATGGATTTTTCTTATCCCGCTACCAACAGTATTGCTCCGTTTTGGACTGCAACTGGAGGAGAGTTGTCATTTCTCTTTCAGGAAAGACTGCCTTCTCTATAACTTCTCAATTTCAACAGCTAACAGGAAAACAAGATGTTGCAACCATCGGTTAGAACTTGTCCTCTTATTACCTACTATCTCTTCAGGCCAGAGATCATCTGCTGGGGTGAAAAAAAGGACAGATGCAGGGGAAGAATAGACTCTTTATCCCAGATGTCTTCAAGCCAGACTTTGGCTTGGAGATCTCAATCAGCCAAAATAGCTAACAATCTGAACAATGGCTGGCAGATCATATATGAGGAGGGGTTAAATCCAGTGGTGGGATTCAGCCAGTTCGTACCACTCTGGCAGCACCAGTAGCTAATTTTTTATTGCCCAGGCCCAGAATGGATTTCCGGAAGTGGCATCCACATAGAGAATCGGTTGTTCACATATTTGAATCCCACCACTGGTTAAATCCCTCTTCGATGCTTCCACACACAACCCCAGCATCATTCAGCTTCTATTGGCTGCTTTCAAACACAGTCTTTAGCACCCTTCTATTGTATGAGTCTCATTCCCTTCCAATACATTTCATAAAGGAGACAAGGGTCTACACAAAAAAAGCTTAATTTGAAAATTCCTTCTACTCAGAAGCAAAAAGAGGTCCATAGGATTGAATATTGATCTCTTAAGCTAAATATTATTTTTAGCTGCCTAACCTCAATATACCCACCTACATTTTTTGGACCTTGAAGATGATAATACATTGGGCACTATACGTATCGACTTTTCTAAAATCTTGGTGTAACTATAGATCATCAAAGTTTAATGGAGCAAATGCTCCTCAAAAAAGAAAAAAAAATTAAAGAAGATGTGAATTGCTTAAAAGAGTAAAAAAAAATCTAGTTGAAGAATTCATTTCAGTATGAATGAAAAAAAATTGAGTTGTTTTGTATAAATTCTCAATTATATCCCAAACGTCTTTTGACTGATGATTATGGCAGATATATTGGGGAGGAAATTAATCTACAAGGGAATACGACTTTGTTATTGGGAATTTTTTGCCCCAAATGAAATAAAACAGCATTTTATAAAGAACCTATGGGTAAATTACTCAATCTTCTTATGAAATTAAAGTCTCCTTGGATGCTGGAATGGGATGATTTTCTCCTAAAAAGCTGGAATTTCTGAGAAAAATAGTAAAAATACACAAGACAACCTACAAAATGTTTTCTTTGATTTAATGGACAATTTGAAACTTGTTAATGTATGAAGATATAAAAATGGTGATTCATAAAATATAGTTTTGTTTAAAAAAGACATGGATATTTTTAAAGAATAGATACAAACTGGAGATGTCTCAAAGGTGCTTTTTCAAAAGGCAACTGGGCTGTTTTTTCCCTGATGAAGAAGACATTTTGCTTCTCATCCAAGAAGCTTCCTCGGCTCTGGCTATGGAAGGATTAGTTTTGACAGGATTTGGAGAGGGGTTGGAAGGATCATATTTCCTTGCAGTCATCTGATCTTAACTGGCTTCTTGGATGAGAAGCGAAACAATAATCATCTTCTTCTTCTTCTTCTTCTTCTTCTTCTTCTTCTTCTTCTTCTTCTTCTTCTTCTTCTTCTTCTTCTTCTTCTTCTTCTTCTTCTTCTTCTTCTTCTTCTTCTTCTTCTTCTTCTCCTCCTCGTCCTCCTCCTCCTCGTCCTCCTCCTCCTCCTCCTCCTCCTCCTCCTTTTCTCCTTCTCCTTCTCCTTCTCCTTCTAAAAAACAGTCCAGTTGCAACAATCCAGAATTTAAATTTAAAAGGGAAAATGGCTCTTTTAGTTTGAGATTGAATGAAATATTGATGCAAAAGGAAATGGACTGCAAAAAGAAGTTAAAATAATTTTTTGAGAATAACCTAAATAAAGGCACAGAAGAATGGTTTGCAATCAAGCAATACTTTTGTAAGAGGATATGTTATACAACTATAACCCTACTTTATCAGAAGTGGTTTCATCTTGCAAATTACGCAAAGACTTACAGATGCTGGTGATGTTTCTCTTCTCTCTGAGCTGCTCAGCCCTTCCATCAGGATAAGAATTTCTGCGATCGACTGCAAACAGCCAATCTTTGGTAGGTCAGTTAGCTGGCACTCCCTGATCAGCTGGTGGATGTAACCTCACTCCTTGAATGATGAGGGGGTTGGACTTGATGACCTCCAAGGTCCCTTCCAACATTATTATTATTATTATTATTATTATTATTATTATTATTATTATTATTATCATCATCATCATCATCATCATCATCATCATCATCATCAGGGGGAGGACTGAGAGGATTTAGAAAGAGATGTAGTCTTGAGGGGAGGAAATTGGGATCAAAGTGCAGGGAAGCAAAACTACAGGTCCCAGAAGCTCAGAGAGGAAAAAGGAAGAGACAGCCCTGAAGGGGGAACTGGAAAAAGACAGGAAAAGAAAGGTCTGAGAGAAAGAAGAACTGTGGCATTCTGGCCTGTGAAGGGCATTGCTGCTGCCATGAGTGGTGACAATCCTAATCCAGGATAGAGCTCAGATGTGGCTATGTTCCCCTGTTCCAGCTGCAGTTTCCTGATTCATCATCTCTGACTAGAGAAAACTATTACTTCAATAAAAAATCTCATAAGTTCCACAAGATGTGTTAGTGAGGTGTCTTCAAACTTGGCCCTTTTATGACTTGTGGACTTCAACTCCCAGAATTCCTCAGCCAGCATGTATTTGGGCCAGTGGGCTGATGATCTGAGAAGAGGGGCAGAAAGACCTGATTATTAGCAGCTCCTTTGGGTATGATTGCTTCACAACTAACATTGAATTTAAAAAGAAAAGGGAAGAGAAAATGCAAGTGGTTTTGGATCTAATAAAGAAGAAGAGTTTTTAAACTCCCCAGAGAGGACAATTATTATTAGAAATTAACTTTCTACAGAAGCAATAATCTATATTAACAGTGAGAGGGATGGAAATAAAAATGAATTATGAAAAACAAAGTAATTTTGATTTTGTAAATAAACTGGTGAAATTGTTGCATATTAAGCTGTGAAAAGAAAAAGAAATTAATATTAAAGCTACAAAAAGCAATACTGTAATAATAGATAATGCAAATATGTGAAAAGAGTTTCACCAGTATTATTTTTATTTATTTGAAGATCAAGACATTTCCTTGGTAAAAGTGGATGAATATTTTATAAACAGAATTCAAGATCACAGAGAAACAGATACAAATTTTGAATGAATTTATAACAATAAGAGAAGTTTGTGAAATTATTGAAAACACTAAAGCAAGAAAGGCATCTGATCCAGAGAGTCTGCCATGTTTTTACTATAAATGTTTTAAGAATGTAATTTTATAAACTTTACAACAAAGAATGAATATTATTTTATAGAGTGAAAACATTCCTGATAGATATTCTCAGGGCTTTTTTTCTCATAGAACGCCCAGAACGGAGTTCTGGCACCTATTTTGGATGGAACCTTGTAGGGTAGGCAAGGTGGGTTGTATGACGGGTGTGAGTTCCAGCACCTTTTTTTTTTTTTTTAGAAAAAAAGCACTGGATATTCTGGAGTATTGGGAGCAACCTAATGAAAAATAAGCTGAATGGATAAACTTAGAGGAAGAGAAAGCCTCTGATAATTTGATTTGGATTTTCTTATTTAGAGTTCTGGAACATATAAACCTCAAATATATTGTTTTTAACAGGTAAGATTGATTTATAGTGCAACTATAAATAATTGTTGATTGAAAACTAAGAAAACCTGTGAGAGTCCAGAGGAAATGAATAGAAACATGAGACAAGATGAAAGATTCATGGGAGTTAAGATTTAAGAAAAACTGATAAAATTTTAAGGGCATTTGCACATGGATCCATTAGAGAGAAAGAATAGATATATTAATCAGAAAATTAAAGGACTATAGTAAATGAGCAGATTTTAAGATTAATTATAAGACAAAAATGTTAATAAATAATGAAAAATGAAAAATGAAAGATCAAGTAGAACTGATGGAGAAAGCTGGTTTTAAGATTGAGAAAAAAAATAAAATATTGGGGCATTATGACAAATATGAATTATATGTGATTTTAAAATAATTTTTAAACTATCAAATGAAATTAAGAATATGTTAAGATGGGAGAAATTAAAACTGCCACTATTAGGGAGAATTTCTGTGTCAAAATTGAATGTTTTGCCTACATTAATGTTTTGACAACTGATGTACCACTTAAGCAGTGGCAAAAAGATATGTGTAAATTTGTGCAGAAAGGGGGGGGGACACATTAAATATACAATGTTACAAGATGCAAAGGAAAGAGTAAAATTGGATTTACTGGATTTGAAATTGTTTATTTAACAGTTAGAAAAGAGCCATGGAAGATTATTTCAATGATTACTGCAGTGAGGTTACTATACACATAAAGATAGAAATGACTCACCTAGAGGAATAGTTGGTGAAATTAGCAAAATTTGCTGAAATGGACAAACTTACTTCTTTGATTAAAGAAAGATCAGTATTGATCTTTCAGTGACTGGATGCCCCTTTTTTGATAAGAAAGAAAATATATTTATGACTAACAGTTTTGTTTAATAGAAAGAATAAGTTATAGAAAGAAGGGAATTATGAACCCTTAGAGAGAGAGATTTGATTGAAGTTATATATATAGCTGCCAAGAGGATAATTGGAGGAGGTAAATATGTTTTCTGTTCTTTTCTTTTTTTTAATCTACTTTTTTCTTTACTATATTTTTCTTTGATTGTATTTCTTATCTATGTAAAATCTTTTAATAAAAATCATTTTATTAAACATGCCCACTTTCGTCTTATTTTCTTATTGTGATAATTTTTCTCTCTTGTGGCAAACAGCAGCTTTGAAAGTGGATAAGGGAGTTAAATCATGAACATTAAGAAGGATTAACTTTACTTTTACCACGTTGTAATCAAAGTAGGTTTCCCAATTCTGCAATAATTATCCTATACCTCTTTTTTAAATTAAAAATAAATGCAGGACTTTGTTGAATGGAATTTCCTATTCTGCCCATTCCTTTTATCATACTAATACAAAAGTTCCACCGGAGAGAGATGGACAGTTTAGAAATAGGAAAAATAGATAGATAGATAGATAGATAGATAGATAGATAGATAGATAGATAGATAGATAGATAGATAGATAGATAGATAGATAGATAGATAGATAGATTCATTTCAAGCACTGAAAAGCATGAATAGATGTATAATATGTGGCAGGGTGTCTGAGAGATTTCCCTGGGCAATCCCCTAATGCAGTCTCTGGGCATCCCTTAACTGTGAATTGCCAAGGATTTCATTTGGGAATTACCAAAACGTATTAGTCATAACTTCTATAATGTCTTCATGTTTTGCATGAAGGAGTCTTTCCCAGGCTGATGCCATTCAAATCTGTCGGATTTCTCTTTGACTGTGAATAGATAGACAAGAGTATAATATGCTTGGACAGCTCTTTGTGTATGCGCCTCCTTTCCAAATTAAGTTATGTTTCCCTCCACTAAAGCAAGTTTTCTCAACCTTGGCACTTTTATGTGTGGATTTCAACTCCCAGAATTCCCTAGTCAGCAAACTAGCTTGGGAATTCAGGGAGTTGAAGTCCATGAATCTTAATGCTGCCAAAGTTGAGAAACACAGTACTAGCCCCAATATTGTCCCAATATTTTAAGACTAAGATCTGAAGGAGGTCTTTGGAATATGGATTGTCTTTCTTCAAATCTAGATCATAAATTTGAGGGGAATTTGTGCCTTTACACCAAAATGTTGAAGGCTATTTGGAACCAGAAATCACAAATTTGAGGGGGAAATAGTGTCTTTACACAAAATGTTGGAGGCCATTTGGAACCAGAGAAGGATTTGGTCTCATCCCAGCAGGGACTTGGACTTTTTACTGACTTGACTAAATGAAGTCATACATTCCTATGTAGAAAAATAAGATGCTAGGTGTTAAGTCCTCGGCTTAGTGGCGAAAGAATGGCAAACATGCTGTCAGCAACAAGTTCTTTATTCTCCTCCTGATTGCTCCATCACAACTCAGAGGCTCGCAGGCCTCTCTCTTCCTTTTCAATGGCCAGAATCCCCGGGTAAAAAAGATACAAGGAAATGGCGCGCTTTGCACCTCGCGCATGCGCGCAGGCTGGCGCCGCTCTGCCTGGTCCCAGGCAGCTTTGCAACAGCCCGTTACCATGACAATGCCCAGAGCCTGCTACTGCAGGCTCGGGACACAACACCCCTTCACCCCCGGATGAAACTGCCCCAAACATATATACATATATATAACTGCGACCTTCTAGAGGAACGTGGTACTTCATTCATCCATAGGTGTATGAATGCGGAGGTATTACCAGATGACACCTTTAATGGTACCGTGCTATTGTTTTGGAATAATGGCCGACACCCACATTACTTGTAGGTTGACAACAACCTTAAAAACTCCTTCAGATACTGTGGAGGTCGTTTGCTTCGTTGCGACCTCCTCGGACCCTGGGAACACCCTGGACTTCCCTGTGCACTTGATGTAGTGAGGCTGTCCCCTCTTTGTTGCCCTGGTGGTCCTGGTGACCTGGCTCCTGTCGCCTGGTCTGCTTGCTTGCCCACCGGGCTATACAGACCAGGGCTTTGCTCCCTCGCATTCCTGTGTGATCTGCCTACTTCTAGGCTACCTGAAACCTCAGAACCCCACCCCCCGTCTGGCGGGTCTGCGGCGTTCTCTAAGTCCCCAATGGACCAATCTTGGGAACACAGTTCCTCACTCCCAAGCCCTGTAGCAGGGTTATCTGGGGTCTCTGCGGTGCCCCAATACCCAATTGCCCCTTGATCTGTGCCTGAAGTGCCAGAGTCAGGATTTGCCTCTCTGACTACTCCCCTTTGGACTGATTTCCTTCTGGAAACAATTGCAGCAGTTGGCCAGTTCCCTTGACTACATGCCAGTTCTCTTGTATTGTTTGTGTTATGTGGATGCTCCCTGTTATTCTCCCTGTCTGGAGTGCTGTATTGGTCTTGTGAACTGTGTGGATACCCCCTGAGTGACTCCCTGGCTGGAGTATGTAATGGTTGGTGCGATTTCCTTGTTCCCATGAATTCCTGTTGGGCACACTTGCGGAACCCCGAGACGAGCCTTCCCTTTGTTCCAGCTGATCCCCCTCCCCCCCAGAGAAAACCCAGGAGTAGAAGAGGAAGAGTCCAGTCTTGTACGCAGCTGGTCAATATGCCGCCGAAGAACGCGGCCGTCTTCCAAGGAAACCTCCTAAGACAAGGGCCCCATGACCTTGCAGACCACAGCTGGAATCCACAGATGACCGGGACCGTAGTTCCGGGTCCAAACTGGAGCGCCCACTTGCAAACACCGTGGCGCCCGTGGCTGGGAAGCCAGAGGTGCCAACCTATCAGGGTGCAACCTGTCAAGTTTAGTTATCAGTCTGCGACCCCAGCGGAGTTCTGCTGGGCTTTTTCCAGTGGAAACAGAAGGTGTGGTGCAGTGTGCAAGAAGAAAATCAGCCAACCTGTGATGCCAGTCCCCGTAAGTCAGTTTCTTGAGGGCGTCCTTGGTGACGCGCACCATCCTCTCAGCCATACCATTGGTGGAAGGGTGGAAGGGGGCCGATGTCGCATGACGGATCATGTTGGCCTGTAGGAAAGCCTGGAACTCCGAAGATGTGAACTGCAGGCCGTTATCTGAAACTAAAACATCTGGCAGGCCGTGAGCTGCAAAAATGCCTCGCAACACCTGGATGGTCCTGGCAGTAGTAGTGGAGGAGACAGGAACAACTTCCAGCCACTTAGAATGACTATCCACAAGGACCAAGAAGAATTGCCCCTGAAAGGGCCCAGCATAGTCCACATGTACTCGGGACCAAGGCAGATGTGTTTCCTCCCACCTGTGTACTGGGGCCTGAGGCATCTCCAGCCGTGAACGCTGGCACAAGTGACACCCATGCACATGGGCCTCTATATTCTTGTCTAGCCCTGGCCACCATAGATGGCTGCGTGCAAGCGCCTTCCTCCAGACAATGCCAGGATGGCCCTCATGGAGGGAAGCCAAGATTCTAGGTCTCAACGAGGTAGGGATAACCACCCTGCTGCCCCAAAGCAGGCAACTCTTAAAGGTGGATAACTCATGCCTCTTGAGCCAGAAGCTTTGGAACTCAGTACCAGGGCTTCTGTCAGGCCATCCAGACAGAACCCATGAAAGCACACGAGTAAGTATGACATCAGTGGCTGTTTCAGAAGCCAGATCCCTTGCATTAAGGGGAGATTCAGGCAACTCCTGAATGGAAAGAAGATTGATGGCAGGAGCGGGGTCTGCTTCTACTGTTGGCAGAGGTAGTCTACTTAGGCCGTCTGCATGACCCATCTCCTTACCAGGTTTGTGAATTAAGGAGTAGTCATAAGCTGACAAAAAGATAGACCACCTCAGCATTCTAGGGGAAATAATATGGGGAGTTTGTT
>NW_015386407.1:0-34585 GCF_001527695.2 Protobothrops mucrosquamatus
CTCCTCCTCCTCCTCCTCCTCCTCCTCCTCCTCCCAGAAAATGACATGCATGTCATCACCAGGAGTAGGCCTCAAATGAACAGAGATTTTATTTTCACTTGGAATAAGATTCTATCTCCCCATTAATGGGACTCCTTGATGAGAATGACTTCCCCATACCCCAGTTTAAAATCTGCACTACTGTAGAAACTTTGCCTCAGCTGTAACATCTTAGCAGGGCAAATCTTATCATTTTCCAGCTCGGTTGCTGCCTGTCCACCCTCTCATTTTCCTTTAATAAGAAACACTTTCGCCCCTGGGAAACTGTCCCCAGCACTCTCTCTTATCCGTTCCAGACTTCCTTCATACCAAGATCAGTCATCAATTTTAATTGAAAGGAAACAGGGTTTTTCAGCCCATGTGTCATACCGCTGCATTTCAATCCTGATTTCTCTGGGACTTGCCCGTTACTGCTGGTCTGCCAAGGCCACCTTTTCTAGCTCTAGCAGCCCTGTTTACCTCGGGAGGCATTTGGTCTCTTCTCTGATTAAGCTGACATCATTTCGGCTTTTGTGTTCCTGTAGTCATTTTCTGTTGACAGCCCCGGTGTAATGGTGACAGACCCACTGTCCTTGTAAAAGGGGCGGCCGCCATTGATTGGTTAGCTGCATTCATACAGGTCCTTCAAATGTCACCGGAGCCTGGCTTTGTGCTAACTGGCAGCTGAATGGGTGCTAGTAGGAAAGGTCATAAATCACTGATAACAGGCATCACCCTTTGTACACCCCCCAATGTCACTTTGCATCACGTGAGGAGAAGCAGTGGAAAAGAAGAATCCCTTGAAGCAATTAATTTCCTCGCCCGCTGCAGACAATGCTTCTTTAATTCACAGCCACTAGTGCCTGGTACTCAATGCGCTCTCCAGTGAAAAAGGATTAGAGGCACGCTTGGGGAGTAAAATAAAAGGAGGTTCTTTCCTTTCCCACAATGCACTGAAACCTCTGGGGGGAACTGCTTGGAGAGATTTCCTGGTGACATGTATATCAGCCTCTGGGGCTTCTGTTTTCGTGCTTCCAAAGAAAACAGATGATTAAAAAGTGGTCATAACAAGCACCGGGATTTATACAAGAGGAGTATAAATCAGGTCTCCAGCAGGATAAGATGGAGAAGCAAAGGCTGACATGTCCAGCAAGGCAAGCTTTAAGGGGATATTATTATTATTATTATTATTATTATTATTATTATTATTATTATTATTATTATTATTATTATTATTATTATTATTATTATTATTATTATTATTATTATTATTATTATTATTATTTATTGAATTTATATACCGCCCTATCTCCCTTACGGGACTCAGGGCGGTGAACAGGCGATAATAAAAACCACAATAAATATACACAAATTTCTGTCTNAAAAGGCGCAGGTCCGCAACTGTACGTAGGTCGGGGGGTAGGTCATTCCAGAGGGCAGGAGCTGCCACAGAGAAGGCTCTCCCCCTGGGGGTCGCCAGCCAGCATTGTCTGGCCGACGGCACCCTAAGGAGGCCCTCTCTGTGGGAGCGGACTGGTCGAAGGGAGGTGTTTGGTAGGAGGCGGTCTTGCAAATACCTAGTTATGCCTGCTGATAGGCATATGGAAGAAGCTGTGAATTAGACCCCAGAGGTTTTGACAACCATCATTCATTGATCAACATCAATATCTTCTCCCTCTCCCCCTCATCCTAAAACAGGAACAGTCGTGGTGATACTGGATCCTAGTTTTAGAACACAAAGAGTGGAAGAAAGCTGACCCAAAGGATCCTTAAGAAATAAAATAATAGGGACGTCAGCCACTAGACTAAAACTGCAAAAATGGTTGTCTGTCAACGTGTGAGGGGCAAGCTGATTCTTTGTCCCTCAAAATTTCTGAGAAGGATGGCACACCTTGTGAAGAGATGAAGGCTAGTTCTCATTAGATTCTACTTCACTTGGCTAAACAATGGAAGATCTCATCGAGTATAGTTCATTCCTCTTGGTCTGGATTTCTTAAAAAAAAATAGAAACAAATTGGATAATTTATATTTATTTATTGATATTTTGGATACAGTCTGAAATAATTTCTGTAACTCCTCTGCACTGTTGTCTTCGCATGTGGTCCAAATTAATTTTGTCCAGAAAGTAATGAGTTAAGTCCTTCCTTTATTTTATTAAATGGGTGGAAATGTATTACCAACAACATTTGTGCAAATTAAAAAAAAAAAAAACAATTCCAGAAGCATTTGAGTTATAGTGTAAAACCTATTAGGATTCCTCACTTTTGTCCATTGCTTTGCATAATTTTCTTACCCTATAAATGATTTCTATAGATACATGAAAAGTCACTCTACACTATATATATATTTATATAGTGTAGTTGAAGCCACTATGAGACATTTAAAAAAAAAACCACAAATCAATTCCAGAAGCATTTAAGTTATGGTGTAAAACCTATTAGGATCTCTCACTTTCTCCATTGCTTTGCATAATTTTCTTACCCTATAAATGATTTCTGTAGATACATGAAAAGTCACTCTACACTATATATATATTTATATAGTGTAGTTGAAGCCAATATGGGACATTTATTAACTATAACAGCAGAAGCAAATTGAATTAAATCAGATTTTTAGCTGCTCTTAACAGGTATCAGGTAGGTCAAACCATAGCACAAGCCTTCAAGAGCAGAGCCACATGAAGGTCAATGCTAAAAGACAGATTCGTGATTTTAGTTCTGGTAAAAAAATTAGCTGGATGACTTTTGGCTTGATGGATTCACAAAAAGGGATTTCAGCCCTTTAGGAGGCAAAACTTAAATGAGTCAAATATTGTACTTTAAAAAAAAAGTGCACAGATGGTTTGCAAGTTTAATTACAGCCTCCAAATTCAACATACATATTAGCAAGCACACACCACATTATTCTTTCAACAACTTGGAAATCTGTAACCAAAAATGTTTATTAGGAAACAAGTCTTTGGTGCAAAAAAAAAAAAAAAAAAAGAATCGGGAAATAAGAAATGTCTTTTTTATTGAAATCTACTAGCTGTACCCGGCCACGCGTTGCTGTGGCTCAGTCTGGTTAAATGGAAAAGAAAGAAAAGAGAAAGCGCACGTTTGTAATATGTTTCATTTCACAATGCTTGTGGGTATACAATATTTTTTGTTGTTCCACTGTCTGTGCAGATATAGAGACTGTCTGGTTTGCCGACTCTAGAACATGCAACATATGATTGCCCATGTGAGAAGCAATCCGTGTCTAGATCTAAACCGCACAATTCTAAAGATTGGCCCTGAGCTTTGTTGATGGTGATTGCAAACGCCAATCGAATTGGGAATTGCAATCTCTTAAATTGAAATGGCATATCTGTTGGAATCATAGGAATGCGAGGAATGAGGACATCTTCACCTTTGAAAGGTCCTGTCAAGATTGTTGCTTCTACAACGTTGCTCATTAAAGCATGTTTTTTTGCTTTAAAGAGCATGTTTTACCTGTCACAGGTGTGACATCTATATAATAGTAGGTATATAAAAACACACGTGTATTCGAATGCAACATTGTGTCAAAATTTCAAAGCAATCGGTGAAGAACTTTCAAAGATTTAAGATTTTGAACAAACGAACATTTACATTTTTATTTATATATAGATTAGGAACCAAGTTTTTAATGCTTATTATGGAATATACTGGGGGAGGGGGAGGGGATAATATATGGATCTTGGTCCCAATGTGGTTCCTTATGTTTTTTTGGAGGAGAGGTAGTTTGCCTTGTATCTTGTCATTTTAGGCTAAGGAGTACACATGCTAACTTCAACATAAGCTATATTTGCATGAGCTCATGATTATATAAGCCACCCACCAACATAAGCTATACTTGCATGAGCTCATGATTAGACATGCAGGTAGGCTCTAACATAACCAGTGTTTTTTTTCTAAAAAAAAAAAAAAAAAAGGTGCCGGAACTCACACACATCATACAACCCGCCTTGCCTACCCTACAAGGTTCCATCCAAAAATGGTGCCGGAACTCCATTCTGGGCGTTCTATGAGAAAAAAAGCCCTGCTTATAACTACTTAACAGTAGTTAGTAAGCAAGGTACCCACATGGCCACTTCAGTGAATGACCACAATCTCAACTCTCCCAGTTGCAATCATTCAGCAACCATATGGGTCGTTAAGCAGATGGAGTGAAAGACCTGTTGATGAAGGAAGACAAGCAAGTCCCCTTCATATGTAGAAGGAACAAAGCTCAGATCTTCATGATAAAAGATTGGTTTCTACACCCCAACGAGTTCAGCTCCCCTCTGTGCATAGAAAGGAATTTCTTCAGCGGGCTGCAGGATCTGACTTGTTTCTGCAGCCCTTCAGAGTTCCCCTTCCCTCGTCAGGCAGCCCTTCTGCTCTCAAAGAGCTGCCTGCCAGCAGGAAATCTCAGTTTTCTGGCAAATAGCAGCAGCTTGTGATCTTTCCTGCCGGCTTCCCCACTGACTTTCTGGGGAAGCCAGCAGATAAAATTGCAAATGGGAATTACATGATTGCAGGGTGCTTGGCAACGGTCTTAAGTGAGAACAGGTTGCCAAGCACCCAGATCACAATCATGTGTGTGCACAATGTTTTATGATGGCTGGAAGTGCTTTATGGGCCACAAAACACCCTTTCTCAGGCCACTGTACTTTCAAACAATCCTTAAACAACCAGTCACAAGTTGAGGATTATCTGTACGCAACTAGACAAGCTGCACACTCATATCATATGTATAGTGTTTTATTGTGTGCTACATTCTCCTACAAGAAATAGATTCATCTTCAACCATAATAAGCATAGCTTGCTTAAAACTATGTTTTGTTATGCTTGGCAAATGTCTTGCATTTGTTAACATAGGTTAAGAATCTGCATCCTCATATACAGTCTAGGTATTGTTTATCTTCACATCCAAGGCTTTCAAATCATTTTCCGGGCTAGGTAATAATGCTAGGATGGGTATAATTGTCATAATGTAGAACTAACAAGAGAAAAACAAAACAACAACAACAACAAAGAAAAACTGAATTTATTTGAATTCTACCTTTAAGGAGCCAACTATTCAAATTATTATTAACTCTGACAATTTATTTGGTGCATCTTCCACCCCTGCATTATATTTAGCAGCACTCCTGTAGCAAATTGAAATTTTAAAGAAAGAGGGAAGGGAACTGTTCAAACTAGCCACCAGTTGGTTATATTTTTAGATTCACTGAGTTGCATGAGAGGGAAAAATGTCCGAGAAACTGTAGTAGTGGCCAAAAATGTGGAAACGTTTTGGGAAAAGTGTACAGTAGAAATGCCACCTTTGGTTAAGTTTCCACCATTTTTTTTCTAATTTCTTTATAACTGTAGCCTTGTTCACTTAATAATACTATTTTACATCACTTTCTGGGCCACCAGTCAACTCTTTGCACCATTAATTTAATTTTATTACGTTTTACAAGCTCACTAAATGAAAGAACGCAAAAAAACCCCAACCAACTTGATAGTGATCATCACATAACACACTGACAAATGTCCTTCTCTCAGCTTCAATACATGACATCAGTAACTGAATCCTACTGTGATCTGATTGTCTCATTGCCAAAACAAGATGACACCTGATTGGCTCTCTAAACACTCATGCTCATTGGCTACCATCAGATGAAGGAAAGCTACCTGATATCAACCTAAGCATGTTGTGCTTCCTTTTTCTGGTTATTTGGCTATAACCTTTCATAGAATACAGTACAGATAATTGAACAAACTATGTTGCATTACATTATTGATTAAATTATATTTCCATTGATATATAATGTTATGGTACTACTCCAAAACAAAGTGGTGTTATTAGCCATCAAACCTCAAAATACACTTTTCCCAAAAGGTTTCCACACTTTTGGCCACTACTGTATATAAATGTAAGCTATAGCTCATAAGTGTAACATTGGAAATGGCCTGTAGGGATCAGCTTTCATTGCAGTCATGACTTCCAAATGTTCCTTCTCTTGGATCCTAATTTCTCAGTTCTATCATCTAAGATGTATCACCTTGGGATCCTCACCTCATTTCTTGGCTGAAAACTACATAATTATGTTCCTGGTCTTATCCTCATTTATATTTCATAGGGCACTTTCTGGGAAGGTGCCCTTGGTACATATACACCCTCCCTCCCCATATGCAGCAAAGTATTTCCCTTTAGAATGTTTCAAACTTGCCTGCTATGTAGACAGAACTTGATGAATATATAGTGAATATATATTTTGCTCTCTAGATAAGCAAATACGTGCATTTGGCATGATTGTAAAGACTAACATTGAAGTCTCAGTGTATTTATTGGTTAGATTTATATTCTGTCATTCCTCTAAGAGCTCAGGACTGCCCACCTGATTCAAACTGCTACCAGAATTGAGTCTAAAATTGCCGTTGCTAAGTGAAACATTTGTGAAGTGAGTTTTGCTCCATTTTACGACTTTTAAACATTTTTAAGGGAGTTACAGGATTGATAAGCAAATCTGGCTTCCCAGATTGATTTTGCTTGTCAGGAGGTCACACAAGGGGATCACACAACGCCGGGACATTGTAACCGTCATAAATATGAGTCAGTTGCCAAGCATCTGAATTTTGACCTCATGACCATAGGGATGCCACAACAGTCATAAGTGTGAAAAACAGTCATAAGTCATTTTTTCAGTGATGTTCTAAATTTAAATGGTCATTAAATGAGCTGTTGTAACACGAGGAGTACTGTACTCCCTCCTTCAGTTTTTACTCACAGCAACTCTTCCAGGAAGTAGATGGGGAACAGAGAGTGTAACCAGCCTTAAATCATGCAGCTTCCGTGCTTCTCTCCTCAGGACTAATCTAACACCTTCACTTTCCTCCTTAAATTGGTGATCCCTGAATGTAAATAGGGATGTAATACATTCTAGAATTTTCTAGAGAGCAATTCTAATCACTTTGTCAACACTGCTAACATCAGATGTTTTTGCTTTGACAACAGATGGAGATGTAGCCATTTTCTACTTTTTGCTTTTATAATTAGATGATGCTGGGGAGGGGGAGATGTGCATGAGAGTTCAGATAGACATAATAATACTGAACCTAGCATGAGAATCAAGGTTGTTGAAATAAGAGATGATACAAATTGACAGTCTGGAGAGCTGGAGGGAAAGCCCACGCTTTAAACTAATTGGGGAATGTGATTTATGACTGTTAATTGGAGGAGGGAATTGTGCTTTGATACTATGTGCTCAAGGGGGGGGATTCAGTTTTTGGCTTTGTTTATGCCAGTGCCGATGCTATGCTACTTAAAATAAAGATTCTTTAAGGTAAACAATGCATCAAAGTTCTTTGAAGAGTTTCATCAGTCGGAACCATGACACACATGTTAGTCTCCACACTAAAAGAGGTGCAACTAGCCAGCTCAAGATAGTTCTTGAGGTAAACTCTTCATATATTGCAGTCAGATAGTTTCTATAACAAGGATTTTAGATACATTTGTGATTTTGTTCTATTTATGTGACCTTGTAAAGTAAGGTAACATCTCTTTCAGGTGGAGAACATCTCCTGATAACTTAAGGGACACCCCATGGCGATTTCCAGGAAATACAGAATTAATTTGGCCATGCCATCCTCAAGGATGTTTTCTGATCCAGCCTACAGTCCTGATATTCCTTGATAAGGAATACAGCAAGGATAAGGAATTCTTACTCTTCCAAGTAAGAACCAGGCCTGACAGTTTTTAGGTTCTGACACCAGAAAATGTTCACCTTTACCGATAGCAACAGCACTTAGACTTATATACTGCTTCATAGCGCTTTACAGCTTTCTCTAAGTGGTTTACAGAATCAGCCTATTCCCCTCCCCACAATCTGGGTCCTCATTTTACTGATCTCGGAAGGCTGGAAGGCAACCTTGATATGGTGAAGATTGAACTCCTGGCAGTGGGCAGAGTCAGCCTGCAATACTGCATTTACAGATATCAACCATATAGAGATAAAAAGCTGACTTGAAGCGAGATACTTGATTTTTTTTTTGCCCAGCCTCTTTATTTCCATCAGTTTTTTTTCTCTCTACAGTATCATTATATGTAGGCTTCCTACGAGGGTGTAAGCACAGAACTTCTAACCGCAGATGTCTCCCAGCTGGTTGTGAGCTTTACAACCGGAAGGTGGTAATTCCTGTGATGCTTCTTGTTTACTTGTTTGTTTGTTCTATTTTGGACCTCACGTTCTCCTTCCCAGAGGGATCGTTGATATCTGGTTTGCATTCCTAGTAAGCAACGCCTCGATTTGCCCCAGCAATGTGGTCAGCTTCGTGCCACATCCAGTGGAATGCAAAACTTCATTCGAGCTGAGAACCAGACATTGTCCAATATTATTTTTAAAGCATCCAGCTGTGGTTGTCGCCACAGATTGTTCTTCTTCTTTTTCTTTATTTTTACAGGGAGGTAAGACTTCTGTAGAAGCACCACTGGGGGCTTATTTGCACAAAGCTGAAGGAAAAAAAAAACCAGTCTGAGTAGTCTGGATGTAGTTTCTACATGCTGAGAATTGCTGTATCCTCACAGCTTGTCTGTCTTAGTAGCTTCTTTGTCTCTGGAGTACACACACTAAGCTCTCGCTTCCAATAGATGTGAAAAAGCAGAAATCTGCTCTCTTGTATCAGATGTGCTGCTTATGTCCATCATATTTTAATCAGGGCTCTTCCTTTATTTCTCTGTGTCTCATTGTCCATCCTGGTCCTGACTGAGAAACACGCCAAACTTTTGTTTTCCAGGAAGAGTTCTAGAGCACGTTTTTGGGTATGCAGAAGGTACTTTATTTAGTTGGAAAATGTAGTTAGCTGGTAAAAGAGTAAAGAACGTTTCCTTCAGTTGAGATTGACACCCTCCCAAATTATAACAAAAACCCATCTTTCCCCAAGAAATAGAAATAGCACAGATCGATCCATGTTATGTCTCCTTCCAACACACATTTGCATGTACTGTAATTAATAAATTACTGTTAGTAATTTATATAATAAATTATAAATAAGAAGTGCCCTCTGCTTTTATTTAAAGTACATGAAATATTCTTATTTTTCAACTAATAGGTTGTCTGTCTGTCTGTCTATCTATCTATCTATCTATCTGTCTGTCTGTCTGTCTATCTACTCTCTATCTATCTATCTATCTATCTGTCTATCTATCTATCTATCTCTTTCTTTATCTCTCTATCTCTATCTCTATCTCTATCTCCATCTCCATCTCCATCTCCATATCTATCTATCTATCTATCTATCTATCTATCTATCTATCTATCTATCTATCTATCTATCTATCTATCTATCTATCTATCTATCTATCTATCTATCTATCACTCTCTAAGGCATAATGCTAACGAATATAATAATGCCAAAATGAAGTCATCAACCAAAAGTCATAGCAAACCTCTTCAGATGCAAATTATGCAATCACACCTATGAGCCCACCTGTCTCCACTATCATTTGGAGGCTCCCCTCCACATGTTTGTATGCCTATTTGCCTCCCAGTTTCCAAAATTTAAACTGCTATCATCTTAAAATGCTGATTTGGATCAGATCTTGTTATAATATACTGTAGATAGATAGATAGATAGATAGATAGATAGATAGATAGATAGATAGATAGATAGATAGATAGATAGATAGATAGATAGATAGATAGATAGATAGATAGATAGATAGATAGATAGATAGATAGATAGATAGATAGATAGATAGATAGATAGATAGATAGATAGATAGAGATGGAGATGGAGATGGAGATGGAGATGGAGATAGAGATAGAGATAGAGATAGAGATAGAGATAGAGAGATAAAGAGATAGATAGATAGATAGATAGATAGATAGATAGATAGATAGACAGACAGACAGACAGACAGACAGACAGACAGACAGACAGACAGACAGACAGACAGACAGACAGACAGACAGACAGACAGACAGATGATATATAGATAGAGATAGAGATAGAGAGATAAAGAGATAGATAGATAGAGATAGAGAGATAAAGAGATAGAGAGAGAGATAGATAGATGTTGATGTAGATGTAGATATATAGATATAGATGAGATAGACAAAGATAGACACAGAGATAGATAGATAGATAGATAGATAGAGAGAGAGAGAGAGAGAGAGAGAGAGAGAGAGAGAGAGAGAGAGAGAGAGAGAGAGAGAGAGAGAGAGAGAGACTCCCTCACACACCCCAAATCCTTTTTTATCACAAACGTGCCACACAAAATCCTTAGAATTAGCTAGCCTGCCTCACTAATTCTACATCTCCTGCTTAAGGAGACAGATTAACAGTTAAATCCATTTCCATGTGCAGGAGAGACACAACATAAAATCTATAACTTTTCTGAACATAAAATGACCCACCTGCATTTATTTCTGCATGAATCCAAATATCTTGCCCAGCTCTCTCTTTCTCTTTCTCTTTCTCTCCCTCTCCCTCTCCCCCTCCCTCCCCCCCCCTCTCTCTCATTTCTGATGGGATTCTCTGTTCACTCACCATCTTTCCACTTGCCTTCCCTCATAAATCCATATGATCACAAAGATCATCTGGGTGCCTCCAGAAGTCTGAGAGCGCATAAATTGGTTTAGTCTGTTTTACCTAGGGTGCTATAAAATTGATGTGAAGCTTGCCGAAGTCTATCATGAGATAATTCCTGGCAGTTTTCATATCTTTAGTTTGGCATCAGTTAGCCAGTTGAAAGACTGCAGCTGAAAAAAATTCGTAGGGGTCCTCCTGTTCTTTTTTTTAAATGATGGCTTCATTCATATGAGTTTGCATTTCAAGCTTGTCAGTAGATGGGGGTGAAATATAGGGATCTGAAACAGCTAGCCTGCGGCCACTGTCAAATTATGACTCTCATATCACAAGCAGGGGATGGCACGTCCAGAGATAAGGAGGTAGACCAATATTCCGGCCTTGGTTGACAGCATCTGTGGTAAAAAAAAAAAAAACAACACATCATTTTGGTCTTCATAAATTCAGCTCCACAGTCTACAGTGCCATTTTGGGGGAGGGGGGGGAACGATTCCAAGTTTTCCACATGCAGATTGATCTCTGCCAGCCCTCAGCCACCTGTCTCACATTACCAGCTTTCAATCTCCAGCTTGGAGGCCCTTTAAAAGGACAAACTCAATCTTTTGCTCCACTTAACTCTGCTGTAAATATCAGGCCTACTGCAAAGAGATGGCCTGGTTACCGTGAGCCCGCAGTTGTTTTCCTGTTGCATAAAGCACAGACTTCAGGTTCAACTTCTTTGTTATTTTCAAACCAGGTTTATGTTTGAAGTCAGATCTGGGGAAGAAATGTAGACCTGGAGAAATGAAAGAAAAAAAAATAGAAAAAGGATGTACAGGATAGGCGAAAAATTTGGCTTCAAAGCAGAATGTGTGAACAGGATTTTGTCATATGCTAGTGGGTCATAAGCTCAATGGTAAATGCAGCTGCAAAGTGCAATGCAACAACATGGCTTTGAACTCATGATCTCAGTCTCCTGCTTTCTAGCTTGGTGTCTTTAAGCCAGGGGTCTTCAAACTTGGCCCTTTTATGACTTGTGGACTTCAACTCCCAGAATTCCTCAGCCAGGCACGTGTGCCTGGCTGAGGAATTCTGGGAGTTGAAGTCCACAAGTCATAAAAGGGCCAAGTTTGAAGACCCCTGCTTTAACCAGTCGACCAAACTGGCTCTATGAAACTGGCCGATCCTGTCTCTACCAAGGATCCTTATATTCCAAGTACAGTATTCCTATTAGAAAAGGGTTCTTATCTCTCACTGACTCTTAAACCTCCCCATGCAAATCAATGAAAATAGCCAAATTAAAAGCATCCTTTTATTTCTAAAGCATTAATGCTTCCAATTTATCCTTGCAGCGGTACTCTCCTAAGGCAAGTTGGGTTGAGAGACAATTTCCATGGTGAACGATGGACTCAAATCAGAATCTTCCTAGTCCCAGTCCAACATTTAACCAGTCCGGCTTCTTCCATGAACCCTAGAAAGTGTTGCTTTCTCAAAATGGTGGCTCTGTGTAATATGTGAATGGAGCTCATAAAGTATATGGCTATTCAGCGTTGGAAATTGGTTTGATCTCTTTTCTAAGTCTTCAAAGTTACCTGCAAAACAGCATTGGTACACCAGGCATTTGCTGCAGATGTTTTTCACTGCTTTTGTCTCTTTTCTTTTGCCTCAAATAAAGGGAAACAGGCATCAATAATTTTTTTGTAATGCATCATGTACTGCCTTGACATTCTTTCAGTATCTGATAGAACTAATAGATTATTTAAATATCTTTCTGTTGTATTGTTCCTGTGTTGTTTGGCTTCAACATCTTTGTCTCTCAATGGTGGGGGGAGGATGCATTATTTAAGGTTGTGTCCCATGGTTTTTTTGCCCCCTCCTTAATATGAAGTCTAAAGGCTTGTTTTCATTCTTCCCCGTTCTTTTTAAAAAAGAGGGACACTACACTTTCAGATTCTTCCGGAAAGTAAGTAAATATATTTATTGTACTGATCTTCTTTTTTCTTTTTGTTTGCAGATTTTTAAACTGCAGACCAGATTAGATCAAGGGACGATACATCTCCTGGCCATTTAACACAAAAGTGCATTTAAAAAAAAAAAAAAACCTTAGCATCCCTTCTTTGAAATTTCTGCCCATTGTGTTGTTCTGCTTTGAAATAAACGTCCCTCAGATTGAATAAAAATAGTACAATTATTGCAAAGGGTAAGCTGGGCACGCCATGAAGCTTTTGTTATGCGTTATAGATTCAGGAGGGCTGGAACATACACCCTTGACTTGATCTGGAAAACAATAGACTGTAGCTAGTTGCAACCTCAGATTAAAGATCAGAGTGTAGTAAGTGTTCAGGAAGGTTCAAGAAATGTTGGAAACTGTAATTGGGAGCAGAAGAAAAATGTGGGTGGTGAACACTAATTCTTGCCAGAGATACTTTCTCTCGAAAACCACTCTGCTCCTGGTGTGTAGTTTAAGATAAGGGAAATCTGGTTTTGGATTCATATCAGAAGCCCATATCAAACCTCAGGGTGGTTGACCCACCTGGGAATCAAAACAAGAACGACAGTAACACCCCAAAAGATGGTGATGATGAACCTCTTGTTTACTTGTTGTCAAGAACCCTTGTATGGTCTTGACCGTGTTTTCATTAGGAGTCTAGCAGAGTTCAAGGGAAATTTTATTTCACAGAAAACATACAGATTGAACAATTATTTTAAGCAAAAGTAGGCATTACTGTAATTGTGCAATGTTATTTTCCAGGTTTGTGTGTATGTTTCTCTGTGTAAATATATGTCTCTGTATAAATATGTATGTTTGTTGTATACATGTATATACATTTTGGGAGTGTGTATCTTTATACACATTATGCATAGTATGCATAGTAAACATCTCAATACATAAAGAGGCGTGTGTGTATACATGCACATACATCCCCATACTTGTACAATAATAATCTTACAATGGATCTGACTAAATTTTGTATCCAAGGACATATTTAGAACAATAAAACAAAAGTTCAGCTTGTGACTGACATTGGTTAGCATCATGTTCCCCTTCATTGTTGTTAACACCATCATCCTTGGTAATATGAAAACAGGATAGTTCAATTCTGTATAAGGTGATTATACAGAGGCTATACATACCTTTGAACTTTAACATTCTTAATACCTGTTGTGTGGCATAGAAAACTATCAACAATTTTAATTCAGACTTGCTGCAGAATTTCTCCTGTGGGCAAGATACTTATCAAACTTGAAAGGATGTGTGTTTTTTTTCTTTCTCACTGGAAACAAAACATGATGTCAGGGGAAATGTTTTGAGGGATAATCTGGTATATTGGCAGAGAACTGATTGATTTTATCTAACCTTACTCAGGTTTGTGTAAATTTGATTGTGTTAAAACTTTAAAAAAAAAAAAAGGTAGAAGAAGATTCTAAAGCTCTTCAGTTATACAGTCTATTTTATAAGATTTTGGTCTTGTGCCCATTTTGTTACATCATAGAAGGAGTATTTCTCATTCAGAGATGTTTAAATGCAACTCAAAGCAAAGGGTCCAATTTGGAAGCCAAGTAATAATTAATAATTCCTCCCCTCAGTCTTCCCCACTCCCTTTTTAGTTTGTTTTAAAAGAGAATCAGACAACAGAGGCTGATTTTGTAAAAAAAAAAGTAGTGGAGAGGTTTTTAAGCTGTCCTCATTTAACATACAATGTTAAAATATTTGCATTGTTGTTGCATGGGCTATGTGACAATTATAGTTACATTTGTAATGGGAACAACATTGCCAAGTTTCAGGCTGATTCAAATTTCAGATGGAGGGAACTTTGTGCAAAGTAAAGAAAAAATAATGTCACTTCCTGAATGATATGGAGTTAACACTCAAAGTGCAAGATGGAACTAAAAGGATCCAGGTTGTTGTTTATATTATTATTATTATTATTATTATTATTATTATTATTATTATTATTATTATTATTATTATTATTATTATTATTATTATTATTATTATTATTATTATTATTATTATTATTATTATTATTTAAAAAGATGGGTGAATTCATTAAGTAACTGTCTCTCATAATTTCTCCAGCTTCCAGGATTGGAGCAAGCAGCATTTATTTATGTATTTAAAATTGCAATAAAGCCATCCATTTTATAACAAACTCTGGGCATCTCCCAATCACCTTCTAAACCCTGTCATGGAACAAATTAAAATAGAAAGAAAGAAAGAAAGAAAGAAAGAAAGAAAGAAAGAAAGAAAGAAAGAAAGAAAGAAAGAAAGAAAGAAAGAAAGGGAGGATTGAAGGAAGGAAGGAAGGAAGGAAGGAATAATATTTAGCCCTATCTCCAAGGTATTATGATTGGTGCAAGCAATGATAACTTGCTTGCAATGATATTAGCAAATCCAGTATTCCATTCCTTTTTCCTTTCTACTATAAATCTTTTACTTAAGTGACTACTGACTTACAGCTGGTAAACACCTCTCCACCCCCTAAAAAGTAAATTAGAGACAATCCAACAATTCATATCTTGTGTAGTCATCACAGTGTTGACTTGAAGATGCAAAGAAGAAACAAGGTGAAATTAATAAACATATTCATAGTCTGGAATGCCACATAAGGATTTGGGACAAGGACGTAAATGAACTGATCATAGAGGTACAAAGAGGACAGATATATTGTTTCATAAATTGCTCATCTTTCAAACTGACAACTTTGTACTGAAAGCCTCTAACCTCTATTCCAAATTGTACTAGTTTTGCTTAGTAAGCAGAACTAAATGAAATAACTGGAAGTTTTTAAGAAGAGACTGGACAGCCATTTGTCTGAAAGGGTATAGGGTTCCCTGCCCGAGCAGGGGGTTGGACGAGATACCTCCAAGATACCTTCCAACTTTATTATTATTATTATGGATCATCACACAGTCAGCCAGATGTTGAGACTGGATTTGGCATTTTTTTTATACCTATGGAGTCCTTACCAAGGACCTGGGATAGGCAGATGTGGATGTTTGATGGTATTACAGATATCATTGCAGGATGGAAGCAGATCCTAGTAAGGCCGCTTTTTGCAATTGACTAATAGCAAATTTGTCAATGCCAATGGTGTTCAAATGGTGCTCCAGTTGTTTTGGTATTGCACCCAAGGCGCCTATTACTATTGGTACTACCTTTGCTTGCCTTTGCCACAGTCTTTCTATTTCTATTTGTAGGTCTTTGTATTTTGTTATCTTCTCCAGTTCTTTCTCGTCTATTCTGCTGTCTCCAGGCACTGCCATGTCCACTATCCAGACTTTTTTGTCTTTTTTATCGACAATTGTTAAGTCTGGGGTGTTATGTTATGTTATGTTTATTGTATTTATATCCCGCCCTTCTCCTTACAGACTCAGGGCGGCTAACAGCCAGATAAAACAATTACAAAAGTACAGAATATTATAATTTAAAACACAATTAAAAAGATATAATATTAGGCCTATATTAATTTAAAATTATATTAAAACCCAGCTAAAAATTTCCCCTAGGCCAGTCCCGCTTGCTGAAATAGCCATGTCTTAAGGGCGCGGCGGAAGGAAGGAAGATCAGGGATCACCCTGATCTCTGGCGGTAGTTCGTTCCACAGGGTGGGAGCTCCCACAGAGAAGGCCCTCCCCCTTGGGGTCGCCAGCCGGCACTGTCTGGTTGACGGCACCCTGAGGAGACCCACTCTGTGGGAGCGTACTGGTCGATGGGAGGTAATCTGTGGCAGAAGGCGGTCTCGAAGATATCCAGGTCCGATGCCATGGAGCGCTTTGAAGGTGATAATCAACACCTTGAAGCGCACCCGGAAAGCCACCGGCAGCCAGTGCAGCTCGCGCAGTAACGGTGTTACATGGGAGCGACGAGTCCCTCCCACCACCGCCCGCGCGGCCGCATTCTGGACTAACTGGAGCCTCCGAGTGCTCCTCAAGGGGAGCCCCATGTAGAGAGCGTTGCAGTAGTCCAGGCGGGAGGTGACAAGGGCATGGGTGACTGTGCGCAAGGCGTCTCGGTCCAGAAAAGGCCGCAACTGGTAGATCAGGCATACCTGATAAAACGCCCCCCTGGTCACGGCCGCCAACTGGTCTTCCAGTGTCAGCCGTGAATCCAGGAGGACACCCAGATTGCGAACCCTTTCCGAGGGAGCCAAAATTTCGCCCCCTATAGTCAGCGATGGAGTCAGCTGACTATGCCGAGGCGCCGGTAGCCACAGCCACTCGGTCTTGGAAGGGTTGAGCCTGAGTCTGTTTCTCCCCATCCAGACCCTTACAGCCCTTACAGCCTCCAGGCATCGGGCATTATGTTGCAGGTGCTTGTCTGTTTGAATTCTGAAGTCCCAGAGCAGTTTAATTTTATCATTTTCTATGACGTTCTCTATTTTATGATCCCACCAGTTTTTGCTTACAGGCAAATGATATATCTTGTAGATCTTCCAATGCACCATTGTTACTACTTTGTCATGTCGCTGCTTGTAGTCAGTCTGTGCGATCTTCTTGCAGCAGCTTACCAGGTGGTTCACTGTTTCTTCAGCTTCTTTGCATAGGTGGCACTTACTGTCTGTTGCTGTCCTCTCAATTTTGATGATGATGATGATGATGATGATGATGATGATGATGATGATGATGATGATGATGATGATGATGATTATTATTATTATTATTATTATTATTATTATTATTATTATTATTATTATTATTATTATTATTATTATTATTATTATTATTATTATTATTATTATTATTATTATTATTATTATTATTATAGACTATCCCACAGAGTTATTAGCTGGTATATAACCTTACAGGCTTTTTAATCTTGTTGTCTTCAATTTAGCAGTATCTCTATTTGGTGGGTTTAAGATTATGCTAAGACGGGAGCAGGTCCTGAGACTGTTGTATGGGAGGAGTTTGACTCTGTGGCCCCCAAGGACGTGGACAGGATCCTGGGGAGGCTGAATGCAACCACATGCCTATTGGATCCGTGTCCCTCCTGGCTGGTACTGGCTGCCCGGGAGGGTACACGAGCCTGGCTCCAGGGAATTATAAACGCTTCTTTACGGGAGGGGGTCCTCCCCGCAGCCTTAAAGGAGGCGGTAGTGAGGCCCCTCCTTAAGAAGCCTTCCCTNTAGGATTGAAACATACATATAATTGTACATATAATTGTATATATAATTGTATTGTGTAGAAGAATGAGGTTTATATAGAGGTTAAGGATGATGTATTAAGTTTTTGTATCACGAGAAACAAATTGTTAGGAATATTTACTCTGGAATGTCACGTATGTCCATTTTTGTTTTAATTGTATTATAAATAAAAAACTTTTTATATAAAAAAAAAGATAGACATTGGAATGAAACTTGTTCTTCAACTGAAGATTACCTGCGTATTAGATTTTATGAAATGTTTTAACTTTTATTTTTTTTAGTAAAACAGGAGTGAATGTTTCTGTCTTGTTTTGCTGACATTCTATTCCCAATTTCAGTTCACAGCACACATTCACAGTATCCCAGTTCAAAAACATTTGAAATATTCTGTTCAAACCCACCACATCTCTCTCAAGGATTCGATCAGAATTGAAAACAACAGCGTTGGAAGGGACCTTGGAGGTCTTCTAGTCCAACTTCCTGCCCATGCATGAGATCCTACACCATTCTGGACAAATGGGTGACAGTTCTTTTCTTAAAAACTTCCAGTGATGAAGCACCCACAACTTCTGAAGGCAAGATATTCCACTGGTTAATTGTCCTCACTGTCAGGAAATGTTCCCTTAGTTCTAGGTTGCTTCTCTCCTTCGTTAGTTTCCATCCATTACTTCTTGCCTTCCACTCAGGTGCATGGGGAAATACTGTAGGTTGATCCCCTCTTCTTTGTGGCAGCCTCTCAAGTACTGGAAGACTGCTATCCTATCACCCCTAGTCCTTCTGTTTGTTACACTAGGTCAGCAATGGTAAACCTTTTAGAGACCGAGTGCCCAAACTGCAACCCAAAACCCACTTATGCATTGTCGGGTGCCGGGTGGGTGTGGCCCATTGGGTAGGCTTGGCTGCAGTGGTAACGGCAGACTAGGTGGGACTAAAAAGTTCAATCAATCAATTCCAACTTTGCAAGATCTTTTTTTTTTCCTCAAGAAGTTGAAATTGACTGATTGAGCCTTTTTGTTTTTGCACACGGCAGTGGAGGCCTAAAGTGAAAAGGTTTTATAAAACCCAGCTGAAGGCCTAGGACTGGGTGATGGCACGCGTGCCCACAGAGAGGGCTCTGAGTGCCACCTCTGGCACCCGTGCCATAGGTTCGCCACCACTGCACTAGGTGTACCCAGTACACTTGTGACCAGCTTGGAAGTATGATTTGCCTTAGTCTAGGAGCCATTTTGGAGTATGTCACTTGTCTGCCAAGTACAAGTATCACACTCTGATCTTATTCTGTGCATCATTTATAATACCTTTTGCTGCCACTGCTTTTTGCCTTTGGTGGAAAGTGAAAAGGGAGTTGGAGAAAATGAGTGATTCAGATCTAAAGAGATATTGAAGACTCCTTCAAATAATACTGAATTAGATGCAATACTTTGATTTTCAGGAGATAATTGGTAACAAAAGAAAGATATCTGCTGATTCTAGGAATAATTAAAAAAGAAAGTCCTGGGACTGTGTCAGCTATTCCCAGATACTGAAGTGGAAGAACAGCTGGACAAACAGACAGACAGAATTTGGACTAAATTAAGATCCAGTTAGCTATAGTAATGAGGGTCAAACAACCTACTATATATGTAATTCTCTGCACTGCCCGTTGTAAGTACAGTATACAGGATATGACAAAAAGAATAGACTGGATTTGGCATTTTTGTTACCTATTGAGTCCTTACCAAGGACCTGGGATAGGCAGATGTGGATGTTTGATGGTATTACAGATATTGTCGCATGATGGAAGCAGTTCCTAGTAAGGCCACCTTTTGCAATTGACTAATGGTGAATTTGTCAATGCCAATGGTGTTCAAGTGGTGCTCCAGTTGTTTTGGGATTGCACCCAAGGTGCCTATTACTACTGGTACTACCCTTGCTTGCCTTTGCCACAGTCTTTCTATTTCTATTTGTAGGTCTTTGTATTTTGTTATCTTCTCCAGTTCTTTCTCATCTATTCTGCTGTCTCCAGGCACTGCCACGTCCACTATCCAGACTTTTTTGTCTTTCTTATCGACAATTGTTAAGTCCGGGGTGTTATGTTGCAGGTGCTTGTCTGTTTGAATTCTGAAGTCCCAGAGCAGTTTAATTTTATCATTTTCTATGACTTCCTCTATTTTATGATCCCATCAGTTCTTGCTTACAGGCAAATGATATTTCTATTATTATTATTATGGATCATCGCACAGTCAGCCAGATGTTCAGACTGGATTTGGCATTTTGTCTACCTATCGAGTCTTTACCCAGGACCTGGGATAGGCAGATGTGGATGTTTGATGGTATTACAGATATTGTCACAGGATGAAAGCAGTTCCTAGCATTGACTAATAGTGAATTTGTCAATGCCAATGGTGTTCAAGTGGTATTATTATTATTATTATTATTATTATTATTATTATTATTATTATTATTATTATTATTATTATTATTATTATTATTATTATTATTATTATTATTATTATTATTATTACCTTTGTCGGCAAGATGATGTCCCTGCTTTTTGATATAGTATCTAGGTTTGCCATAGCTTTCCTCCCAAAAGGATTATATAGGACTCTGCAATTACAGTAAACACGGCATGAATTCATGCTCCTTTATGAAGAATAAACTGAGCCCGTCTTTGTGGCCAAATCTAAAAGAAAGACTTAAGTGCTCTTCTCAAATGATGGCGTGCAATTTCTCCAGAGTTGTGTTATCTCCCACTCTTTCCACTTTCAGGAAAGAAAGCAAGAACGTTTTCAGCTCGGATTACAATAATTCGAATAACGCATCACCAGGATTAGTCCCTTATATAAATGTATGTAAAACCAGGCACAATCAGGGAGGGGAAAAAAACAGAATGTAAATCGTATGCGTTCCACTCTTGCCATGTGATAGCAGCTGTGAAAATGTTCCTGCTGTGTGTTCCTTGCAACTGGGTGAGCTCCCACCCTTTGTAACTTTACTGCCTGTAGTTTCTTTAATTAAAAAGAATAGAATTTCATTTAAAGACTGGGCAGTTTACACTACAAAAAAAAAGGATAATAGCAAGAGCAAAAGGCAAACAAAATCTGTGGAAATCAGCTTCCAAGGTAGCCCAAGGCTTCTATCCACAAAGGCTCATCAGAAAAAGAATATTTTTAGGGTCCAGGTGGATAAATCATAAATCTCCTGACATCTCAGTGGGAGATGTACGGTATTTCATGTAACCGGAGCTGCTAGATCAGTGATGGCGAACCTTTTAGAGACCGAGTGCCCAAACCGCAACCCAAAACCCAATTATTTATCACAAAGTGCCAGGGCCGCATCAGCATTGTGGTGCCTTTGGGGGGGGCAAGGGGTGTGGCCCACTGGGTGGGCATGGCTGCGATGTTCACGGCAGACTGAATGGGCGTGGGCGGGGTGGGCATGGTCACCTTGATGTTGCTCATGGGGGGATGCCTGTGGGGGCTGGGCAGTATTGGGGGAGATCCAGGGGGTCTCTGGTGGGTGGGGCGGTGGGCAGGAGGCTCGTCCTATGGGATGAGGCAGGGGGTAGGGCAGGGGTGCCATTGCTGTGGGGAAAGGCGAGGCAGGGGCGGCGGCTGCCTGACACCATCAGCCCCCGCACACAGAGGCCAGCAAGCGCATGGGGGCGTGCTTTACCACCTCTACTCAAGCTTGCTAGCCAGCTGCTTCACCTCCTTTGTGCTGGGTGGGGCTGCCGCTCCGGGTGCCAGCAGTGGTCTAATGCACCTGCGTGAGCTGGCGGCGGTGGCAGCAGGTGTGCCCACAGAGAGGGCTCTGAGTGCCGTCTCTGGCATGTGTGCCATAGGTTCACCATCACTGTGCTAGATCTTCACATCTTTTATCTCATGTGGAGTGGGGACCCTCAGCTGACTCCTGAGGGTCCTCAGCTAAGTTTAGACAAGTAAAAAAAATATCCTGTGCAGGTCCTTGGTGCTCTCTGAGTTTGGTTGTTTTCTTGCAAATGCTTTATTACCAAAGTAGGTAATATCTAGTTACCTAGACATTACCAAGAGCTCTGATAGTGCAGTGGTTAGAATGCAGTAGTGCAGGCTACTTCTGCTGACTGCCAGGTGCCAGGAGTTCGATCTTGAGCAGCTCAAGGTTGACTCAGCCTTCCATCCTTCCGAGGTCGGTAAAATGAGGACCCAGATTGTTGGGGGCAATAGGCTGTAAAGAGAGCTGTAAAGCACTGTGAAGTGGTATAGAGCTATTGCTAAGTGCTATCTTCAGTGCCGGCAAAGGAATGCTGGCATTAAAGATATTACCTAGTTTGGTAAGGAAATGACTACAAGGAAACAACCAAATTCAGAGACCACCAAGAACTCCAGAATTGAGATAGGGATATTCCCTTCTGTCAGAAATGTTTCTGTAAGCATCCAGTACTAAGCCACATAGGGCTTGATTAAAATCAGCATCTTGCATTGGGGCCATAAGCAACTAGTGTAATGAGTGAAGGGCAGGTATGATATTCTCATTTCCCAATGATAGCAAGATCAGAACGTAGTGTGGGAAGAATCCAGAGAAAGAAATATTTTGGGGAATATTAAAAAGGCAGAACATATTTCCCCAAAGGAATAATGGAGAAGATCTTTAAAAAGGCAGAAATTTATCCCATCCACCGCCACCCCAGCCAGAAAACTCAACAGAAACCAGCTTTTAGAAATGCAGATGTAATAATCCATTCAGGAAGGTTGGAGTCTTCCAGCTAGAAGCTGAAGAGATTAGGAAGACAAAGACCCTTAAAATCTACATACCCCACCCAAACTCTAAGACAGGATATAATAGGATTAACCCACCAATGCCAAAGGGGCACACTCAGACTCAGGTCAAAGTACATGACACAGGAAATATAAATACAAATACAAAGCCTCAAACAGGAAGAACTCCAAACAAAAGCTCAAGAAGGTATAAAAGCCCTCAGTTTTTCCAGAGCCATCTTTCTGTCTGGTTCTCCTCTTCAATAAACTATAACCTTCTTTCTAAAGCAGTCTCCATTTTGATTATTCCCAGCTTGGACTGGACCCTGATGAAGATTTTTCTCTCAACAGTAATCTTCCTTCAGAATTCAAACTTTTGAAAAATCCCCCCAAAGAATAAATCTGCATTTTTATTGTTGCTGCTGTCATAATTAGACGTGAGTTATAATCTGTAAGATTATCCAGAAAATCTTAAATATTCTTCTGAGGAATATTTGAAGAATTTGGAATAAGGAATTTTTCCATCAAGAAAAAGCTTGAATGTTCTTACTTACAGGCTAAATGTGTGCATGCCGTCACAGAAAGGGACTCGTGTGCCTAAGACAACAAACTTGACTGCAAAACAAAAAACTTGGAAATTGGTTTTTTTAAAATAATACAGAGTAAGTAAACAAGCAACACTCACCCACTCCTAAATGAGTCTTCTCAGTTTCAGTGCATTTCAGCATGGTTGCTTGTGATATTAATTGCACAAAATGAAAACACAGATTGCTTGTTATGTGCAAAATTATCAACTCATTTTCACTAGTGCCAGAAATTATATTGATGGACAACTATTTGTCTAAAATGGTATAGGGTCTTCTGCCTGTGCAGGGGGTTGGACTAGAAGACCTCCAAGGTCCCTTCCAACTCTGTTATTCTATTATTCATCATATCTGAGCACACACACCCATACCTCAGTTTTGGATCTATAGCTATTTCTATTTTACAGAATAAGAGAAAGCAATCTATTTTTTTTTAATTTGTCCATATTTTATCTTATCAAATTTACCTATCCATTTGCCCATCTGACCATCATTTGGCCTGATATAGAGTGTTTTGTTTTTCTTCTTCCACCAATCCTTTTAAATAGGCAAACTTGAATAGGCAAATCAGTAAACTAATTTAATCATCAATATAAATTTACTTACCCTGCAGGACTATTAATTTTAATTTGTTTGTCTAAAACCTTTCATAGCATGTGATGTTAGAAGGAACTGAATGCTTTAGACCTGACACAAATGCAGCCACAGTATTTATCTGCTTTTCATTAAAAAGCACACAAACACACCAAAACGCTTACATATAGTTGTGCATGTGTGTGTGGAGGGGGGGGGTGGCTTTATGAACCAGATATGTTCAAGTCAAACCAGCTCTTAAAGCAATAGTGCCATTCAATGGTGCTTGCAAACACATTCTTATTAATGCCAAACTGTGACCGTGACAAAATAATCACTGTTACACTTTCTTCTTGATGTGTTCCTCCAGTTTTATGATTGCTGAAATGGATCCCTTGTATTCAATATTTTGTGGAAAGTGTTAACGAAGAAGTGGATACTTCTGATCACTTGTGAGGATGATCAGCAATGAAGGGAAGTGGCGTATAAAAGATGTAACAAATATAGTCTTGCATTTGACAGAAGAAGAAGAAGAAGAAGAAGAAGAAGAAGAAGAAGAAGAAGAAGAAGAAGAAGAAGAAGAAGAAGAAGAAGAAGAAGAAGAAGAAGAAGAAGAAGAAGAAGAAGAAGAAGAAGAAGAAGAAGAAGAAGAAGAAGAGGAGGAGGAGGAGGAGGAGAGGAGGAGGAGAAAGGAGGAGGAGGATTACATGCAAGTGAAAGTTTATTGATTGAGCATTTCATATGTATTCAGCAGTACAAATGAAATATGTTAACAATGGAAACTTCCAACAATACCTTAATTTGAAAACCGGCAATGGAAATTTTCTGAATATATTTCCACATCTAATAGAGAGGCATGGTGGCCTAGAGGGGAAGAAGAGCAGCATTGTGGCCTAGAGGTGAAGACGCTCACCTCCCACTCGGAAGGTTGAGAGTTCAATGCTAGGTAGAGACAGATGTTTCTCTATCAAGGTGCAAAGAGAAAATACAGTATCTGCTGCAAACTCCACATAGGCGTCGGGAAGGGCATCCAGCCAGTAAATGCTCAGCTCCACTCAATCACCCCGACTCCACCCTGATAAAAAGGGATTGTAAAAAGAATATATATATACATACATCTAATATAGCATATAGCTGAAAGATTTGACTGATTCAACAGAGTTTTGGTAACCATTCATGGATTATAATACTCAACTTTTCTTTTTATTTAGATGATGATGACGATGACGATGATGACGATGATGATGATATGAATGTTTTTCTGACTTAGCACACCCATATACTAATATCAAATTTCATCACTTGTTTTTATTCCTAAAACCCAAACCTTGCAGCTTAGAGACACTGTATAATATAATTCAATACAAAACACACACAAGCACACACACACACACACACACACACACACACACACACACACACAAAAGAAGAGATATTTTCCAAAAATGAAAAAGTGGTTAATAATAGCATTCACTGTATGTAAGGATGCCACAAAGGACAGTGAGTATCTGCTCCAATCTCAGTGAAGAGACAAAGTATATTTTACTGCCTTGCTGTGAGGTGGTCTTAGAGGTTCTTTGGTTGACCTCCCCAGGGCAATCCACTAGAATATAAACTGAGAGCAAACCCCATTCTTTACTAGCACTGATTATGTTACCTAGTTTGGGTAACAGAACGTCTGCAAGAAAACAACAAAGCTCAGAGTTCACCAAGAGCCCTGAATTTCAACTCTGAGCTATAAATATTGTCTTTATTGATATCATTTCATTTCATTTCGTATTTCAAAATAGAACAGAATAGAACAGAACAGAACAGAACATAGTAGAGTAGAATAGAATAGAATAGAATAGAATAGAATAGAATTTAGAATGAATAGAATAGAATAGAATAGAATAGAATAGAATAGAATGGAATGGAATGGAATGGAATGGAATGGTATGGTATGGAATAAAATAGAATAGAATAGAATAGAATAGAATAGAATAGAATAGAATAGAATAGAATAGAATAGAATAGAATAGAATAATAACTTTATTGTCACTTTAAATGTACACTAACCAGCATACATTAAAATGAGATTCCATTGCATACAGCTCTCAAAGGGTAACCACCTCCAATATACACTGCATAAACATGACAAAAAAATAATAACTTATGCATATACTCACATACACACACATGTATGGCCCAGTTCTAGTTCTGATGAATAGATATACATGGCGAGAAAAAATGAATCTTGTGAGTGTACCAGACGGCTGGCATAGGGGACAAAACTGTTACAGAATCTGGTAGTGTTAAGTCCGGAGAATAATGGCGCTTGAGACGAAGACTTTATTGTTTGCTCCATTCTACGAACAACCCGAGCAGAGGCACGCAGGCCTCTATTTATACCCTCTGATCCCCGGGCAAGTTTAACCAATCATGAGGCGGGCTTTTCCCGCCTTGCGCATGTGCACAAGGCTGGTGCCGCTCAGTCTGGTCCCGGGCAGCTTCTGCAAATGCCCGGGACTCTTGCAACGTCCCGAATCTGCCTCTTGCAGGCTCAGGACACAACAGGTAGTCCTGCTAGAAATACTTCGAAACCTCCTCCCAGAATGGAGCAACAGAAACAGACTGTGAAGTGAGTGTGTGGGGGTCTCTAACAATGCTTCGAGCTCTAAGGGCATAGCGCTTATAAGCAATGTCCTGAATAATGGGAAGCAAGCTTCCTATAATCTTATCAGCTGTCCTCACCACCTCTCTGTGTGGACTTCTATATGAGCCACTGCTACTACTAAACCAAATAGTGAAGCAGTTTGTTAAGATGCTCTCAATTGTGCCTCTGTAAAAAGTGGGCAGGACAGAAGGAGAAAAATGCAGTGGTGGGATTCAAATACCTGAACAACCAATTCCCTTATTGGATGCAGGCCTGGAGGCCTAGAACGGACTTCTGGAAGTGGCATCCATGCACTTCCAATGGGCCATTCAATGCCTGGGAGGCTTCCTCCAGGCCTTCGAGGTCTAGAACGGACTTCTAGAAGTGGCATCCATGCACTTCCAGTGGGCCTTTCTAGGCATAGGAGGCCTCCTCCAGGCCTCTGAGGCCTAGACTGGACTTCCGGAAGTAGTGTGCATTCAGCTGGTTCTCCGAACGCAACAAAATTTAGCTACCGGTTCTGCTGAACTGGTGTGAACCAGCTGAATCCCACCCCCACTGGAAAGATGTCTCTTTGGCACGGGGAAGGAAAGGGTATGATACACATCATGCTTAATCGCATCAAGTGTACAGTATAACCATGTTTTACATTTGCACTCTAAAAACTGCATAACCTATTTGAATTTAACTGTCTTGAATGACAAATGCCAAAATGTGAGAGGATAAAAAAAAAATGAAATCCTCCCCAACTAAAGAGAATGGTTTTGCATATTCTTAGCAGCAGTACTGGCATGTCTAAATCTCATATAAGGTGTCCATCACTTCACTCAAAAGAAAAAAAAATGTCCTTATCTCTATTTCGGTATGTCAAGAATAGTATTGCCAATCTATTTTGACAGATGGCAGATTATTTTTCCAAGAGACTTTTTTTTCACACATGTTTTCACGAGCGCTTGCAGAGGTCTTCCACTGAACTGACTGCCTGAGGGTACAAATTAAAATGTAAACCTGCAAAATATCAATAAAACTGTCAAAACTATATATTTCTCCCAGGATATCTACTTTAAGAAAATCATGCCTTTCGGGCCAGGGTTTCTGCCTACAGGAGGGCAGATGCTATCAAGATTCATTATTTTGAAATATTATTATGGCACTGTACCTATTGATAAGATAATGTTTGGACTTTACGGGAATTTGAACATGGACTGATGAGGTATCCTGCCTATTAACTCATGCAGAAAGAAATGTTCATATATAGTCCTACCCATAAGGAACTCTTCTTTTACTTCTCCTTTCTTTTGCTAACCGAGCACCAAAAATCATTTGCTTGGACTAAACCGTAGACGACACTAATTAAAATCAAAGGCAGCTTAATCCCTTCATAAGCTGTTTGTCTTTGTTGAGAAAAGTCTGAACAACCTTGTTACTTTTGATAACTCTAAGCCACTGACTCCCAGCACCCTGACAGATAGCTGAGCATGTAAAAAACGTACCTCTGTATTTGGAGATTGGCTTAGCTAGCTTTGTAGAGATTATTAAGGATGTTAAAGTGAAATGTTAGTCTTTCTTTAAAGCCTTGCATTTCCCCCCAGTAATTAAGAGGGGTGTGTTTGTGTGCATGCTGGCTCTCCCTCTGTGTTAGTTATTGAAAACAGCCAACACAAGACAATGTCAAGGTTTCCTGGCTTGGATATAAAAATCTCCAGTTTGTGTAAAAGAAGACATCATTGTTATTTTTCTTCTTCTTCCAACGTCTTAACAGAAAGAAAAAGGACACTTCTGTTTATGAGGGTATCCTGATTTTGCTGAGCATTAATTTGCAAGAGCCTTCTTTTCAGGTTTCCATTAGTGGCTAAATAAATATACAATATAAAAATAGATACAATGGAAAAGGGGTGAGAAAACACACAGAGCAAAGCATTCTCCTGCATCATAGTTACACTGTTGTGATTCCTCGCCAGCCAGTGGATCCAGCAGGTGAGTCTGAGGAATCGGAGGAGGAAGAAGAGGGGCCTGGAGTGACATTAGATTCAGAGGAAGGCTCTGAGCAGCTCCAAGACTTATAGTCAGACAAGGAGCCTAGCCCCTCTACTTGCGCTCAGGCTGAGACACAGCTGTGCTAGGAGTCCGAGTGGGACAGTGATGAAAAACATTTGGGATGAATCACAGATGCACAAATGCGCAGGCAAGAGAAGGGAGTAGGACAGAAGAATGCACTGGGGTGGCTCCAAAGGCAAAGGAGAAGACATTAGGAAGCCACGCCTTGGCTGAATTATAAAAGGGAAGGTGTGGGAGATGCTGGTTGCTGAAGGCAACCATTCGTGTTGAGGATCGAGTTTCTGTGGACTGTGTTTGTTTGCCTTGGACATTGACTCAGGTCTGTGAGAATAACAAGGGTTGTTTTTTTCTTTCAGTTCCTGCCTGTTTCTTGGAAGAGGGGTTTCTCCTTGTGAGCATAACAAGGACTCACGTAGGCTGGGGCAGAACATACACTAGTGTTCATAAGTCCATCAGAAGGGCCAAGGATCAGTTCAGAATCTTGCATTTCATGATAGTAACACCATCCCTTGCAACCAACCGGAACACTTCATTTTTAGGACTACTACTTGGTGAATGTACTTAGTGTAATGCTTTAAGTATGAAACTAGCTAGGTGACTTTGGGCCAATTTTTTTTTTCTCTCTCTCTCCTTTTTTTTTTTTTTGGCCCTAGGAAGAAGCAGACTGGCACACCAATCTTGAAAATGTTCTCAAGATGTCTGCATGGATTTGGCCATGTAGGACATATCATGAGGTGCAACGTTCTGTGCTTACATACTTGGCCCTTCCAATGGACTTACAATCGCTGGTGTAACTGTGATGCAGGAGAATGCTTTGCTTTGTATGTTTTCTCATCCCTTTTCCATTGTGTCTACTTTTATATTATATATTTATTTAGCTACTAATGGAAACCTGAAAAGTACATGAAGGCTTTTGAAAATTAATGCTCAGCAAAATCACAATGCCCTCATAAACAGAAGTGTCCTTTTTCTTTCCGTTAAGACGTTGGAAGAAGAAGAAAAATAACAATGATGTCTTCTTTTACACAAACTGGAGATTTTTTATATCTAAGCCAGGAAACCTTGACATTGTCTCGTGTTGGCTGTTTTCAATGACTAACACAGAGGGAGAGCCAGCATGCACATACGCACACGCCTCTTAATTACTGGGGGAAACGCAAGGCTTTAAAGAAAGACTAACATTTTACTTTAACATCCTTAATAATCTCTACAAAGCCAGCCAAGGCAAGCCACAAATGACTCAAAATGCCTACATGTATTTGTGCTTTTTGTGCCATTCTATATATCCTGCCTATTTAGTAATCTTCCAGGTTCTTTTTTCTTTTTTCTTTTAGCATCAAAATTCTAGATAAAATTCTAGAATTTTACCTTCCTTCCTGATTTTCAGAGACTGCTTAGATCAGGCAGGAGTGTCAAACCCGCAATGTCACGTGATGTGTCGTGACATATCACAACTTTTTTTTCCATTGCCAGCAATGGGGTGGGTGCAGTTTCGCCATGACGCAGCCAGCCTGTGGGCTGGCAGTTTGACACCCCTGGCTTAGATGAATCCCTGCAATTATCTTGGCAATGTTTTTCAAAAGTGGCTTGCCATTGCTTCCTTCCCAGGGCTGAGAGAGAGTGACTGGCCCAAAGTCACTCAGCTGGCTTTGAGCCTATGGCAAACAGTTTAATTTTTTTTTTTTAAATCATTTTCTGACCTGGGAATGTGTGCAGGCTTTTGCCCACATAAATAGCAATTGGTAAAATACACATATTTTACAATACAAGTATTTTATACAATACACAAATATACATACTGGGCAAATGGGGTCTCTCTCTCTCTCTCTCTCTCTCTCTCTCTCTCTCTCTCTCTCTCTCTCTCTCTCTCTCTCTCTCTCTCTCTCTCTCTCTGTGTGTGTGTGTGTGTGTGTGTGTTTGTGTGTGTGTTATGTAGTACAGAAAGTATGTCAGAATGAATTGTATGCATAAGTAAACTAGCATATTCCCAGACCAAAGGTGAGCAATCCAGAGGCATTGCACATCTGGGACTTGACTTCACTTCTTTTGATAGCTGTATTAATAAATTGTAAAGACTCACACAGGATATAAACCAGCTAAGGTTACATGCATTTGGTTGTGATTATTTTGATGGGAAAATGAACCATAAGCTTAAATGTTCCCTTTTCAAGTTGAATATACTGATTTTTTTTTTTTAAAAATGATTGTTTTCAAAGGCCAATCACAAATATATCATCCAAAAATAAATAAATAAATCGGAAAATTGCCATTACACAATAAATGGTAGAAACGAACACAAGGCTATCCAAAGATAAATTTAACAAAACTGTGATAAGGTTCTTTCTCCTTTGCCAAGCAGAAAAGTGAGGAAACTTCCAAAACTAAAATAACTAAAATAGTTTTAGTACTACTAAAATCTAATTTCTCATAAATCAACACAGATCTGGGCTTTGACATCTGTTCAAATATTAAAAGAAGTAATATGATTTTTTTTTCTCACCAAAATGAGCAAATGTGTTTTGTGGTTAAGATAAAGATAAAGTGATGGGCTTCTGATATTGAAATATGATAAAATATGTGGGATAGATTGATTGATGAACAAGCTCTCCAGGATTGTTTTGACGGCACATAAATATCAAAAGCAGTCTTTAGACATTATCCTTATTAAGCAGCTAGTCAGTTTATGCTGAAAAAAAAATATCTTCTCAATAGATGAGCAAATCTTTAGCTTTTTAATATTCTATTTGGAATAAAAGCATTACATCAGATTTACTAATAAAACACATTTGTTCAGATAATGTAATGTTCACTATAAGAAGTTAATGGAGAATTAAATGAACCACTCTCAACTAACAGTTATCTCTAAAAACCCATATCTTACATTGATGACTAAAGGATTCTGATTAACTGGTTAATTATGAGTCTTTTCAACCAAGGAAATTCATAAGTGAAAAAAAATAAAAAAGTAGACCAAAACTGGCACGTGTATGGATTTTAAGGTACCTGATTGCTGAAATACCAGTTTAAGCAGACTATGATCCAGTTTTTGTAGGGCATGGCTTGTGATTAGTGGTTGATTAAGCATATCTCTGATTTTATATTGTTGCTCAATTGCCTTAGATTGCTTGAGTATGTGGCGACTCTTGCAAGATTCCGGGGAGTAATTTCTGGAAGTTAAAACAAACAACAGAAAATCTCTTCTGTCCTTCTAGACCTGGATGATTTGTGACCACATAAGGACTCTAATCTGATGACATGTTTAACTCTGCCTGCTCTTCTTCTACAAAAGATGACAGATCAAATATTGTAAAATTAGAGCAAAGGGGTTATATATAAAAAATATGTTGCTTGATACGCGAGGGGACAAGTTTGCTTGAAGTAGCAAATGGTCCCTAATAATAAGGGAAGACATGAGAAGATCTTGCTCCAATTCCTATGAACAAATTAGATTACATCAATACCATTTTTGTAACCTGTCTCTATTCTCCAATGACAGAACTCAAGAGATGTGTGATCTAATTTTCTTGTTTTTGTTGTTCTTTCCTGAAACTCTTTTGAGGAATATAGAAAAGCTCAATTGTTTGAGATCTGCAGCTAATGGTTTTGTGTGTACCTAGGCCCCAAACCAGATAGGGCTTCAATGATAATAAGAATGAATGAGTTGAGCAGAAAGGGATGATCAAGAAAGTCATGCTCACATAGACAACCAAGGTAATCTTCACAAACCTAGGCAAAGACAACAAGGGTTACTCAAAACAAAGCATACTTTAAGCCAGGAACTGGTGAAAGTAAAAGAAATTCAAATGACCCCAAGGATCGTATGCAATGATAGAAAGATAGAGAGAGACATAGTAACTATTATGGCATGAAGGAGGTCTAACTATATTTATTTTTCTTTTACTTATTTCATTCTTTCTCATTCCTTTCCCTGCTTTACAAAATGGTGCTTATCCTGTAATTGAATAGCATAGTGAGTGTCTATCTATCTATCATCTATCTATCTGGCTAACTATCTAACTATGTATCTATGTACTGTCTGTCTCTATATCTATCTATCTATCTATCTATCTATCTATCTATCTATCTATCTATCTATCTATCTATCTATCTATCTATCTATCTATCTATCTAGCTAGCTAGCTAGCTAGCTATCTATCTATCTATCTAGCTATCTAGCTATCTAGCTATCTAGCTAGCTATCTAGCTAGCTAGCTAGCTAGCTGTGTCTGTCTATCTACCTACCTACCTACCTACCTACCTGTCTGTCTGTCTGTCTGTCTGTCTGTCTGCCTGTCTGTCTAATCTATCTATCTATCTATCTATCTATCTATCTATCTATCTGTCTGTCTGTCTGTCTGTCTGTCTGTCTGTCTGTCTGTCTGTCTGTCTATCTGTGTCTATCTACCTATCTATCTATCATCTATCTGTCTGTCTGTCTGTCTGTCTATCTGTCTATCTGTCTGTCTATCTATCTATCCTCTTTATACAGTAACTCTGTAATCTCTTGTATTGTGGTGGAATCAGGGTGGTTGAATGGAACTGAGTGTTTAGTGGCTGGATACCCTTCCTGTCGCCTTTGTGGATTCAACAGCAAATATTTTCTCTTTGCACCCTGATAGAGAAACATCTGTCACTGCTTAGGATTGAACTCTCAGCCTCCTGAGTGTGAGATGAGCATCTTCACCTCTAGGACACCGTGCTGCTCTATCTTAGTATGTATATATTTGAAGACTATTAAGGAACGTCAAGGAAGATTAAATATATATATTTTTTTAAAAAAATAATATCTTAGGGTAGGAGATATTTTGTACTTTCTTACTCAGCACTCGGCTTGATGCTTTCCATTATTTTAGTTCTTTAAAGTAGAGGAGGACTTTTTTTTTGGGGGGGGGGGGTTAAATCATGTTTCTTTCCTAATAAAGTGATGAGGAAAGTGTTGTTATTAGCACAAGATGGGAGCAGAGCTTTTAAGATGAGAGGAGCAATCAGTAACAAAGTGCAGTAATAAGATAACAATTGTGTTATCTTCACATGATGATTCCTTCATTGTGATGGATTTAATAACTGCAATATTTTATTACTTCCCTCCTTTCCCCCCTCTTGCAGTAATATCCAGTCGCAATTTATGTCAATGTTTCCCCCATATAAATTTGGCTTCCACTGATGGCAGATCATTTATATAAGCATTGTTAAAACCAGAATCTTAATGCAGACACTCTAGTGCCGTTAACATGCTTAATGGTCACAAAAGGAATATAGAATTGGATCAATTAAAGGAGGGGGTTAGTCAACCCCCTAGCTTGAAATGTGTGTGGGCCACCACTAATGAAACGGTGCTCTCCTGAGCCCTTTTTGGGGAAATCAAAGAAGCCAGACAGTTAATCAATTGGGACATTACTGCATCATTCTTACAGGGAGGAGATTAAAAAAAAAGTATTTGGATGAAGGTAGAGGAGAAGGTGCTCATGAACTACAGCGATTAAGATACATGCTATTATTTAATCACAGTTTTGTATCAGGGATGTTGATTCATGCAAAAGCATGATCGGCGTGTCTTGTCTTCATAATGCCTGTTTTTATTTTGTATCTATTGGGAACCTGGTGGCTCGAGTGGTTGAAATGCTGGCCAGGAGGTTAGCAAGCCCACGTTTGACACCTAAGAGTTGCAGTTGGGTAGGGTTGAGCTCCCGTCCTTCATTCCAGGTCCTGGCAGGGACATGAAAAGAACCCCCAGCTGGGCACCCCCAGAGCAATGGGGATGTCACCAGCTAATCCTTTCAAGCCAGAAGCACCTTGGTGTTTCTGATACAAGTGCAAATTTTTAATCCCTCTCTCCCTCTATCTATCTATCTATCTATCTATCTATCTATCTATCTATCTATCTATCTATCTATCTATCTATCTATCTATCTATCTATCTATCTATCTATCTATCTATCTATCTATCATCTATCTATCTATCCTCTCTCTCTCTCCCTCTCAATTTCTCTATCTATTCTATCTAATCTATCTAGCATCTCTCTCTCTCTCTCTCATATACACACATATGTGTGTGTGTGTGTGTGTAATCTATCTATCTATCTATCTATCTATCTATCTATCTATCTATCTATCTATCTATCTATCTATCTATCTATCTAATCTATCCTCTCTCTCTCTCTCTCTCTCTCTCTCTATATATATATATATATATATATATATATATATATAATCTATCAGCTATCTAGCTATCTAGCTATCTATATCTATATCTACTGTATATCTATATCTATATCTATATCTATATCTATATCTATATCTATATCTATATCTA
>NW_015386407.1:34685-40788 GCF_001527695.2 Protobothrops mucrosquamatus
TTTCTCAGCGAAAAGGTGGCGGAACTCAAACCTGGCCACGCCCCCATCAAACCCTAGGACCGCCCCTTTAGAAAAAAGATGCAAGTAAAATGTGGGAGGGGCTACTTCCGGTTTGGGAGGGGCTATTTCCGGTGCGGCCGGCCCGGAAAAAGGTGCCGGAACGCCGTTCCGCCGCGTTCCGGCAGAAAAAAAGCCCTGTCTATATCTATATCTATCTATCTATCTATCTATCTATCTATCTATCTATCTATCTATCTATCTATATATTTCAAAATTTTGTATTGCTAACAAAGATTCCTTTCTCCCATATTTGGGCCGACAGGGTGCACCAAACTCTCTCTCTCTCTCTCTCTCTCTCTCTCTCTCTCTCTCTCTCTCTCTCTCTCTATATATATATATATATATATATATATATATATATATATATATATATATATATATATATATATATATATATATATATATATATATATATATATATATATATATATATATATATATATATATAAAAAAGATAGATAGATAGATAGATAGATAGATAGATAGATAGATAGATAGATATAGATAGATGAGAGAGAGAGAGAGAGAGAGAGAGAGAGAGAGAGAGAGAGAGGGAGATTTTCATATTATAGGAAAGAATAACAAAGCAGTAGAAATATATCGATCATATGCAAGATGACACATAAAGAAACATGGAGACCTCTCTGTGACTCCAAGAGAAGAGAATATTTGAATGATGAGGTTCTTGGTGCTCTCTGAGTTTGATCGTTGGTGTGCACACATTTCTTTATCTAACTAGGTAACCTCACTGGAGGCCTATGAAATGGACATCTGTGCTCCAATTAAGAATCAGCACCAACTATTTGATTATTGCAAGTTGATCTCCTGGGCCACTCTTAAGCTAGATAGTATACTAGATTCAGAAACTGGTCCTCAGCCTGAACTGTCCCATCTGTTCTTCTGTTCAGTTATTTTTTTCCGTCTTTTAAGGAGCTTCAGTCCATTCTTCTTCATTTGGCACCCTACAATTAGTCCCCTGCCTATCTGTGATTACATCTAACCCCAATGGTGTCCCATTGCTTTCTTTGATTTTGATTTTGCTTCGCTTTTGAACCCCACCCACCCTCTCTTTCTTTAGCCTTTTCTGATCCTTCATTGATTCTTCTGCCAGCTGCTTCCCGAGATTCTTTAGAATCCAGTGGGCTTGACTTCCAAAACATCTGACACCAAGTAGCAATTTGGAAATCATTGAATATTCTTTAGAAAATGCCTTAGCAAACATGAAATCCAGCAGCAATTGCAAAATGTCTCTTGGTGTGTCAATGGCTAAATATTAGAACTCACAGCTCTATGCTAATAACCAGAAACATACCTTCATGATTTGGATCCATAATATGCAACTACCTTTCCTACTAGGAGGAAAAGAAGAAGAAGAACATGACCAATAATTAAACCTATATTTCACACCATTGCAACAGTGATTCACACTCCCATTATATTCCTGTTGGTACTTTTGAATGAGCAACATGATACACAATGTGCTTCTCACTTACATTATGCATAAGCTACATTTCATTAATATTAACGCCAATGTAAAAAATACCTCCCTGTTCAGTTAGGATTATGCCTATGTGTAAAAGGCTGGGAGGAGGGGGGGGCAGAAAATTAATAATGGAATTAATAGCAATGCTTTCTTAATTTTCAGATGAACTATGTGAGTTTATAAAGGGTATTTGGGAAGAATACATTCTGATTCCCAAAAGATACTTGCAAATCTCACATGTAAGAGAAAGTATGGGTTGCTTTTTGGCTGCCCAGCTCTTTTCTTGCAACATGTTCATCAAATGTGACAATTAAGCCTGTTTTGTATCACACACACTTTAGTTGTTTTTGCTTTGAATGCCGATCCAGTTTACCAGAATTGCATTTCTAGTGTGGGGTGAAATGTGAATGTAAGGCAGACATGGAGAAGAAACTATAATAGTGGAGGAGAAGGGAGTGAAGAAAGATTTTAATAATAATAATAATAATAATAATAATAATAATAATAATAATAATAATAATAATAATAATAATAATAATAATAATAATAATAATAATAATAATAATAATAAAGTTGGAAGGGACCTTGGAGGCCATCTATTCAAATCCCCTGCTCAGGCAGGAAACCCTATACCATTTCAGACAAATGGCTGTCCAGTCTCTTCTTAAAAACTTCCAGTGTTGGAGCAATCACTGCTTCTGGAGGCAGGTTGTTCCACTGGTTAACTGTTCTAACTGTCAGGAAGTTTCTCCTTAGTTCTAGGTTGCTTCTCTCTTTGGTTAGTTTCCATCCGTTGCTTCTTGTCCTGCCTTCAGGTGCTTTGGAGAATTTTGTCCTTCTTCATCTTGGTTTCAAGATTCCTAATTAGGTCTAACGATAGACCTCATTGCACAAGGTCTACCGTTAGACCATTATCCATGAACCCATCATCTTCCTGCATTTAAATCACTTCTTCTTTTGTATGCTTTCTTTCTAGTGTTGTTTTGTTAGTTGTGAAGTCGTGTCCGACCCATCGCAACCCCATGAACAATGTTCCTCCAAGCCTTCCTGTCCTCTACCATCTTCTGGAGTCCATTTAAGCTCACTCCTACTGCTTCAGTAACTCCATCCAGCCATCTCATTCTCTGTCGTCCCCTTCTTCTATTGCTCTCAATCTTTCCCAGCATTAGGCTCTTCTCCAGTGAGTCCTTCCTTCTCATTAGGTGGCCAAAGTACTTGAGTTTCAACTTCAGGATCTGGCCTTCTAAAGAACAGCCAGGGTTGATCTCCTCTAGGACTGTCCAGCTTGATCGCCTTGCAGTCCAGGGGACTCGCAGGAGTCTTCTCTAGCACCATAGTTCAAAGGCCTCAATTCTTTTGCACTCAGCCTTTCTTATGGTCCAACTTTCACAGCCATACATTGCAACAGGGAAAATAATTAACGTTCACAGTTAATGCAATCAGCATAGGGATGGTGTGCTGTCAGCCCCTTGGAAAATGATCAACTTGTCTGATCTCATCACTGTCGCTGATCAATCTAGCTGAGTATGGCAATCATCTACTAAAAGGTCATTGATGCCTTTTTTCAGTCTGCCTATTGTGTAAGAAACTTTTTTTAAAAATCACCCTCTCTAGCCTACCTACCTACCTACCAACTTCTGGAATCTAAAACAGACTGTGGAGCAGGAAAGGCTGAGCGACAAATGGGTGACAATTTATTTTTTAAACAGGATTATTTCAGAGTGCTGGGAGTAAATAATCTGAAAAAATGTACAAATACTCTGCCAACACAATTTCTCTCCCGCTCTTCCAACCCCCTGCTGAAAAATGGAGCCTCACAGAAACAACCTCTCTGTCTCTGTATCTGTGTCTGTCTCTGTCTCTCTCTGTCTCTCTCTCTCTCTCTGTCTTTCTGTCTGTCTGTCTCTCTCTCTCCAGGACATTTGAAGGTCACAGACAAGAGAATGAAGAAACAGACAATGACATGATAGCAGTGATTAAGAAAGGGCAAAGTCTAGAAATGATAGGCAGCAAATGGAAATGATTTCTCCCCCAAGCAATGGAATATGTGTTTCTGTGTGGGGGGAGAGCAGAGGTGCAATTAAACATGATTAAATAAACAGAAATGACTTCGGGTTCACAGGATACTCATGTATGGATTGCAAAAGGGACAACTACCTTTCTCCAAGAAATAACTAAGATTGGATGCATGCACATACAGAGACATACAGATAGATAGATAAATAGATGATAGATAGATAGATAGATAGATAGATAGATAGATAGATAGATAGATAGATAGATAGATAGATAGGTAGGTAGGTAGGTAGGTAGGTAGGTAGAGATAGAGAGAGAGAGAGAGAGAGAGAGAGAGAGAGAGAGAGAGAGAGAGAGAGAGAGAGAGAGAGAGAGAGAGAGAGAGAGAGAGAGAGAGAGAGAGAGAACTATGCAAATAATTCTTGTGGCTGTCGCTTTCCAAGATGTATATCTGACCTGATTAATTCATTGATTATTCACACTGGGGGAAATTCATGCTGGTGAATGTACTTTAAAGCTGCATTCTAAAATTTATTGCACATGACTAACTGGCCTTTCTGACTTGGGCTCATCCTCAAGGATAGGATCAGTCCTGGTGAGGATATGGAAAAGAAACCATCAGGAAATCCCAGGGCTGTTGGCTTGACTTAGAAGAACATCAATCAAGAAAACCCAGAAGAAAGCCATGGGAAAGAAATTGGCATTAGCTTGTTCACATAGTCACCAGGAGGACAACAAGTGAAGTGCACCATCTTGGAAAAATCCCAAAGAGTGCTTTTTCAAAAGAAAACTGGAGTTTATTTGTTTTTCTTTGAAGACATTTTGCTTCTCATCCAAGAGGCTTCTTCAGAACTTTTTTCAGAACCGAACAAGCTTCTTGGATGAGAAACGAAACACGTTCAAGGGAAAAAAAAGACAAAGAACATCCAGTTAAAAAAAGCACCTTTGGGACAACAATAATTGACCGGTTGACTGAAAAATCTTCTTAGACATTCTTGGAAATATGTTTTGAAAGAATGCTTCCCAAATGCCAAGCTTCATCAGATTTGATTTTTACCCGTGTGCAAGAAAACTATGGACTTCATGATAGTTTCAGCACAGGAAGAATATTTCTCATTATTATTTCCAAGTTCTCTCAGGAGAATGGGGCTTGGTTACATGGGTTTCACCCACGGTCCAATTTGCAAATTCAAAGAATGAAAAGGGCAAAAAAAAAAAAGAATCGTTACATATAATTTCTGTAACACAGGCAAGGTTTTCCTGTGATGTTTTTGTCACTCTTCACCATCTTTTCAGGCTTATAATATATAAAAGAATTTGTTGTTAGTTGCGAAGTCGTGTCCAACCCATCGCGACCCTATGGACAATGTTCCTCCAGGTCTTCCTGTCCTCTACCATCTTCTGGAGTCCATTTAAGCTCACGCCTACTGCTTCAGTGACTCCATCCAACCACCTCATTCTCTGTCGTCCCATTCTTCTATTGCCCTCAATCTTTCCCAGCATTAGGCTCTTCTCCAGTGAGTCTTTCCTTCTCATTAGGTGGCCAAAGTACTTGAGTTTCAACTTCAGGATCTGGCCTTCTAAAGAGCAGTCAGGGTTGATCTCCTCTCATATGCAATTTTGAGGCAAGGATTAATTCAGGTTGGATTCTTGTGGAGTTCATTTGTCCAACAATGGAATCCATTGCAGTGAATTTTCACTTCACTGCTCTGTTACTGCAACAGATCTGATTGTGTTGAAGAAAGGAAGGACGTGTAATTCGCTACTGAAAGCAGTTTAAACCATTCCCTGTCCTGCAGCCATTAAGAATGAAGCTTGATGTTGTTTTATTCTGTAGCTCTCCAGATGTTGTTGAACTATAAAATCCAGCGGCTTGTGACAGAAATAGGCAGACTTAAGAGATATTAGGAATTGCAGACTCATCCAGAATTCAGAAGATGTCTATGTGTATTGAGGGGGAGAAGATGGCAAGAAGTGGGTATGCTCATTCATGGAAAAGCAGAATATAGGAAACCCTGTTATTGGAAGACTTGGATGACAAATGCCAGCTGGACTAGATTCAGAATTAGGCTATTAAGAAAGAAGCCTAGATATATCAAAACTGGTCTGCAACAATCCAAACCATCACTAGATTTCTCTCTATCGTGTTGCTGTGAAATGATAAGATGGGTTCTGTGAGACTGGTGATATTTTACCTGAGTTTCTTTAGCTTGTGTATCCCTTCTCTGTGTTAATCATGACACTGGTGGAATCAGGTGTGACAAAAATGGTATTACAAAGGATTTATAAAATTCACTAGGAGACTAACTTCCTTCCTTCCTTCCTTCCTTCCTTCCTTCCTTCCTTCCTTCCTTCCTTCCTTCCTTCCTTCCTTCCTTCCTTCCTTCCCTTTAATTGTTTTCTTCCTCCCTCCCTTCCTTCCTTCTTTCCTTTTAATTTTTCCTTCCTTCCTTCCTTCCTTCCTTCCTTCCTTCCTTCCTTCCTTCCTTCCTTCTTTCCTTCCTTCCTTCCTTCCTTCCTTCCTTCCTCCCTCCCTCCCTCCCT
>NW_015386407.1:40871-50803 GCF_001527695.2 Protobothrops mucrosquamatus
TCCCTCCCTCCCTCCCTCCCTCCCTCCCTCCCTTCCTTCCTTCCTTCCTTCCTTCCTTCCTTCGACAGGTCCAATACTAGGACATTAATCTGTTCAAGGGCAAACATCAGGCATATTTGCTGCATATAATCTGCTTATAATTTATTAGTAATGTAAAGTCTCCAGTGAATTAAATTTGAGTCCTGGTGACTACCTCAGCACACTCTTGCAGATATTTCGGCACCAGTTCAGAAATATGAAAGGAGTTATATCAATGAGGAAATGTCGTACTGGAGGAAAGAACATCCAAGCGTAGTATAAGGGGTTAGCATTCCAACTCCCACTTCCCTGCTTTTTGGAATTCCTTTCAATTTGTGAGCACAGAACACCAAAGAGTTAAAAAAAAAATCATAGCTCTTCTGAAAAGCATTCCTGAATGCATTCCTGCTGCCACCCAAAACATATATTTGAAAAAATAAGTTAAAGTCTACTCCAAGTCAGTCTCAAATCCTGATTTGTTGGTTGGTTGGTTGGTTGGTTGGGTTTTGGCGTAATTCCCTGTCCACTTCCATTGGGAAAGAATGAGAAAACAGTGCCTGAAGAATCTGGTGGCTAGAGGGAGGAGGGTTGCCCCCATCTATCAAAAATGCCTTGCAGCAGATGTGACTATGTTATTGGAAAGACTCATAGACTGTTGTTAAAGGGAGAAAAACAGCAAGAAACAACTGTAGCAAGAAGCATCTGTAGAGGAGAGGAGAGGAGAGGAGAGGAGGGGAGGGGAGGGGAGGGGAGGGGAGAGGAGAGGAGAGGAGAGGAGAGGAGAGGAGAGGAGAGGAGAGAAGAGGAGAGGAGAGGAGAGGAGGAAATACATGTAAGAGCAGTTGATATATTTAGTGTCTCTGCCCAGGCACTGATGGGAACACAAAAGGAATACTCAGATAAATCTACTTTCCCAACATTACTTTATATGCATCATTTGTTACTTGAGGGACAGGCTGAGAGGAATATCGCCCACTCGGCTTTGCTTGCAGCAGAAGATAGGTAACCAGCTGAAGGAGAACAAGGCAATGACAATAGTCATTTAAAAAATCTGTTCCCCAAATGCATCTCAAATCTCCAAATTATTTTACAAATAACTTCTACCAATGGCAGTTAAAAGGAAGGAACAGCTGCGATCACACATTACTCCTAGAAGCACGAAGCTGAAAACACCAGCCTGAAGATGACGAATGGGACTTCGTCGAAACGTCGTCGCCAAGACACTTCCAATTTTACGCGGGAGAAAACCCGAATAACCAAAGACCTACACACACACACACACACACACACACGCACGCACGCGTGTGTGTGTGTGTGTGTGTGTGTGTGTGTGTGTGTCCCATAAAGTGAGGCGTGCGGGGCCTTTTTCTTCTTTCTCCATCTCATAGCTGCATGTAGAACATCTATTTTTAGGATGGTAGAATAAGTTCTTTATTCCTTGCCCCCTCCATAGCCAATTTATGGGAGGGAGAAACTAGAAAAAAAGATCCTATTGGATTAGAATCAGACAGCTTAAGATTCACCTTTAGGGTAAAGATGAGAGAGGCAAAGTAGAGAGCTCATTATGAGAGAATCCAAAGGGTTACACCTTTAGAGCTTTCTTGGTTTTCAAACAGAGCTCTCCAGCAGGAATAAGATGAGCGTGATCTACCAGAATTAAACGGTTTTATGTTTCATTGGTTGCAAGAGCAGAAAGTTAATTCTTCCATTGGAATCAATGGCTCCTAAATGTGCTTAACTTTGATTGCCTTGTTCCTGCGGTAACCTACCAAACACCATGCATCAGAAAACTGTTGCACGGCACTGCAAATTACAATTATTCAGTCTGTCATATAAAATCCTATTAAAGTCATCGTATTACTTTTGTAGGTGCGCTGCAGAACTACTGTATAATCAAGCAAAATTAAAATGTGACAAAGCTGTAAAATGTCTGAAGTCATTTTTATTTTATTTTTATTTTTTTGGGATCGCATGCCTCATTTCCCTGGAAATACTTGATGAATTATGTGGCAAAATAAGAGACATTTCTCTGTAATACCCGACAATAGAAGTGGGTTCTGTCTAAAGGATTAGAATTGTCTCACAGGCATAGCTTCCCACAAGCCTTGTTTTAGCAGTCTCTGTCAAGTTTAAGAGTAGAAAAATTCTCATGTGGATGATATTAGGTAAATTAAAATTAGAAGACAAGACTACAGTTTAAACAGCTAAATCCAGCCTTCCATTTCCATTAATGGTCAAACTCCCTTCATCTTATAGTTGGTCAGTTTATGGAAGCATAAGAAATTCTGAATATAGAGTTTTCTTTAATGGACAAGGTGTGGCACTCTAGAGGTTTCTGAAGTTTAATTCCCCAGCACTTGCAGAAACATGACTAGGTCAGAGGGCACTGGGCAATGGAGGTCAACAAGAACAGTGCTCTCAAATCCATAGCTTCAAAAAGTAGGTGGAGAATGAAAATGCTATTGTGGTGAATTAAATATTGGTGAAGAAAAGTTGGTCTTCGTGGCCATCCAGAAGGCCAATAGGGACAAGGCCATCACAAACTCAGAGAGAACAAAGCTGCAATAGAAGAGCTGTAGTGGAACAGTGGTTAGAATGCAAAACTGCAAGCAAACTCTGCCTGGAGTTTGATCCTGACTGGCTGAAGGTTGAACACAATCATCCATACTTCCGAGCTTGGTAAAATAAGGACTCGGATTTGGGGGAGCAATATGTTGACATTGTAGACTGCCCAGAGAGTGCTATAAAGCACAGAGGAGTGGTGCTATTGCTGTTGGTATGTTTGCTGAATCTCAGTACATGACATCAGTTCAGTAAAGAAATCCAAAGCAATTGTGGCTGAATCTGTTGGAGCCTAGCATGGCTCATTCAATAAACATGGTGAAAGCCTGTACATTGCTATTAGATAGATAGATAGATAGATAGATAGATAGATAGATAGATAGATAGATAGATAGATAGATAGATAGACAGACAGACAGACAGACAGACAGACAGACAGACAGACAGACAGACAGACAGACAGACAGACAGACAGATAGATACAGGGCTTTTTTTTCTCATAGAACGCCCAGAACGGAGTTCCGGCACCTTTTTTGGATGGAACCTTGTAGGGTAGGCAAGGCGGGTTGTATGACGTGTGTGAGTTCTGGCATTTTTTTTTTTAAAGCACTGGATTAGATAGATAGATAGATAGATAGATAGATAGATAGATAGATAGATAGATAGATAGATAGATAGATAGATAGATAGATAGATAGATAGATAGATAGGTAGGTAGGTAGGTAGGTAGGTAGGTAGATAAATGATAGATAGATAGATAGATAGATAGATAGATAGATAGATAGATAGATAGATAGATAGATAGATAGATAGACTCAATAGGTTTCCCATGCCATTGTGCTCTTTTGTAGTTACCACTTTCATCATCTGCCCCATGCAGAACTCCTACATCAAAATACTATTTTCAACACTCAAAATATCAGTTTCAACACCTTGCATTTCTCCAAGTAAGTGCAACCACATATCCCAATGTATTGGTGTGAATTCACAGGGGCCACTAATTAATACATAAGTAGAGCATACAGTACATATGCAATACCTTGCCTTTCAGAAGCATTAGGCGTTGCTCCATTTACTGGTTGTTAGTATCCCTTTATTGCACAATCTGCATTTATGCAATAGCATTATAGGTTTTGAGTACGATAGCAGGGGTTTGTGATCTATGATACTGTACCAATGTTAACTGTTGGGAGTGAATTTCTTTGAATTTAAGCCCCATCAGAAAACAACTTTCATGCTAACATGACTGCTTAAAGCTCAGATTTAATTCACTTGAAATCTAAATGACAAGATACATTCAAGAAGGTTTTTTTTTCCCCTGTGAAAATGTTAAGCATCATTAAACAATGTTGATGTAATGCTGAAACAATGAGGAGACTCTTCTAAAGGTTAAATGAATTGTTCACATTCCAGATGTGTTTTCTCCGTATTGGTAAATTTCCAGTGCAATTCTATCAGATTCACCAAGGTTCTGCTGAGATTTATATTCTTGTTAAAATAAAACAGGAGCAAAGGAGAAAAAGCTGATCTAAAATGACAGTTTTCAAGAATTAATAATCAGAAAGATGACGCACGCCGTAACTCTTTTGTTTTATTTTTTTAAAATGAAATTAGCAGAAAAAAGAAATCTATCTTAGCTCTCCCTGTAATAACGGACATTAAAGATGTCAGTATGTGTTCCTTTATTAAGAAATATTCTAAATTCTGAAGGGAGCTTAAAATCCAGGCAAGAAATGGAAAATCAGGGCATCGATTTAACATAATGGTCACATTTACAAATGCAAGTCAGATATGATAAAGATATTAAACAGTATGGATTTTACAAAGAACAGACTATGTTTGATCAGACATTATTAACTTCTGATGAAACGTTAATCAAAAAAATGTACAATTTCTTATTAAATTTCAAAATGGAAGATGAACAAGTAAAAGAGACAATGATGGTATGGGCAAAGAATTTTGGATATAATATAGACTTAGAAAAGTGGCAAAGTTTGTGGGAAAGAAACTACAAATTGACAATGTCAGCTTCATACAAGGAAAACTTACATAAAATGTTCTATAGATGGCACTTGCCACCGACAAGATTAGCAAAAATGTTTAAAAATATGTCAGAGAAATGTTGGAAATGTAAACACAAACCAGATACTTATTATCATATGTGATGGACATGTGTTAAAGCTAGGAGATATTGGACAATAATCCACACTTGGTTAGAAAAAACGTTAGAGAAACACATAGACTATAAACCTGAATTTTTTTACTAGGTATAATGCCAGAAAAACTTGATAAGCAAAGTACATATTTGATTCTACATGTGATAACAGCGGCAAGAATTATATTTGCATAATATTGGAAGAATGAAGAAATACCACCAGAAGAAGAAATAATCAAAAAAATATTAAACTGTGCAGAAATGGACAGACTTACTTTAAGTTTGAAAGAAAAAGAAGAAACAGAATATTTTCAAACTTGGGACCTATTTTATCAATGGTTAGAGAAAAGATTTAGGGATTAGGAATTTAATTTGTATTAGTGAATAAGATCTCAGAGAACATGTTTTTGTTGAATAACTATTATTGAACTCTGTTAAATAATAATAATAAAACTTTTAAAAAAATGTCAGTATGTGTTCCTTTATTAGGAAACAATAATGTCTGTTCAATTGGGCTTCTGATCACGAAGCTTTGAGGGTGATTGTCATGGAATAACCTGTTCTCCTTCTCCTCCTCCTCCTCCTCCTCCTCAACTTCTGAAGAAATGATAGTGTCAAAGAGAAATATTTGCAATCCATCTTTACATGGGAACAAAAATTTGGCTTTGGCTAAACCTAGGACGAGTGAAAATTGTGTACATTGAATGAACAACTGACAAATGACTTTCTCTAGATGCAATATGCTACATTACCCCCCATAGCTCCCATGCACACAGAGAGAGATGAAAATGACAATATACTAGATTGTAGTTATCTAGGAGGAAAGACATATTTGGACTACAAAACTAATGTAGGTGTTGTTTTTTCTTCCCATCTGAACCACAGCCTAAAAGTTGCATGCAAAGAAAATGCAACATTAGTTGTACTTCAGTGGCTCTTTCAAATATATATTTTATTTGATCTGACAGACTGTGGACATATTAACTATTCAGGAGTAATAATCCATTGTTTTAATTAAAAAGTATTTAAATTCTATGAAATCCATTTTGGCTTTTGATCTGTCCCCTCCCACTTCTTCCTTTTGCCAGTAAGGGTTTTTGAAATGTGGCCTTAGCATGCCATGTAAAGATCACATCCAACCTTTAATCTTCCCAACAACAGCAACAAAAACAAATAATTTGGGCATTCCTGGTTATCAGAGGGGCACAAAATGTTAATATTAATGTATGAATGTTAGTGTTAACGTATGAATTCAGCTCAGTATGTGGTGTTTTTGCAGTTCTTTTAGAGCTTACCAGCCAAAGAATAATCTAATTAAGGTGTCTGCAATTTACAAATGGATTTTAGCTGGGTAAATAAATCCAGTACAAATGGAGGAATGCAAGCCAATACTTCAGCCGATTCATTCTGTAATAGACATTAACTTGCTCATATACTGCTATATGGCTTCATCGGAGCTAAGGATGCAATTCAGATTTTCAGACTGAGAACTTTATCCTAGGGATAAGGATAAATTTTGATCATTACCATTTCATTTCTTTTCAGTGGGTGAGGGTCAGTAAAACCTATCAAATGAACCAATTTATATGTGAGCAATTTTAGCTACAGCCTCATGATCCCCTACTGAGGCTGTTTCTTTAAATTCTATAACTGGATTTTATTATATATTTTTTTTCCATAGCAATGCCATGAGGTGCAGCTTACAGAAGAAAGGGTCTTCTAGATATCTTTATTACATCCAATCTGCTTTATTTTTTTAATTTATTTTCTCCTCAGTAGAAGTAGAGCGAATGTATCCCCATTGATAGGTAGTCTATAGCAGTGGTGGGATTCAGCCAGTTCGCACCAATAGCAGAACCAATAGCTAATTTTTTGTTGCCCAGGCCCAGAATGGACTTCTGGAAGTGGCATCCATACAGAGAACCAGTTATTCACATATTTGAATCCCACCGCTGGTCTATAGACTATGTGAAAGTAGCAACAAGACTTCTCTTTTCTAAGTACAGATCTACATTCCTACCACTGGCACAAACATTTCTCCACTTCCAAATCCAACCCAAATATGTGAAGAAGGGGACAAAGGTTTCATTCCTCTAGGTGTGAAAGTTGGACTATAAGAAAGGCTGAGCGCAAAAGAATTGAGGCCTTTCAACTATGGTGCTGGAGAAGACTCCTGCGAGTCCCCTGGACTCCAAGGTGATCAAACCGGTCAGTCCTAGAGGAGATCAACCCTGACTGCTCTGCTCTTTAGAAGGCCAGATCCTGAAGTTGAAATTCAAGTACTTTGGCCATCTAATGAGAAGGAAGGACTCACTGGAGAAGAGCCTAATGCTGGGAAAGATTGAGGGCAATAAAAGAAGGGGATGACAGAGAATGAGGTGGCTGGATGCAGTCACTGAAGCAGTAGGCGTGAGCTTATATGGACTCCAGAAGATGGTAGAGAACAGGAAGGCCTGGAGGAACATTGTCCATGGAGGCGTGATAGGTCGGACACGACTTCACAATTAACAACAAAAGGTGCCTCTGATTTATTCAGGCTAGATGGCTGCTCACTCTTACATTTTATGTTTCGAATTCCATATATTAAAATGCTCTTTTTTCCCCCTAGCAATCTGTGTGTATCAAATGTATGCATCAAATTTCATTTCTTGAGCTGGAAGGATACTTTTTTTTTCAGTGTCCTTGTGTGTTATATAAATGCAATGAATTTTTTTCCCTCCAATTCGGGGTGTTTAGAATTATATTCTATGTATAACAATATAATTGTTTGGTTTGAAATCCCAATCACTTTTGGTCAATCCTTTGTGACTTTACAGACATTACCGAAGTTTTTCTGAGTTGTTTCGATCCTTGTAGTGTCTTGGGTTAATGCTTATTATTCATGCAGTTATCCTTAAGGTAAGAAATGTGCAAGGTAAAATAATAAATTGGGATATTAAATTTAGAATCAGGAGCCAGAGATATGCCAAATATTACTGCACTAAAACTCTCTTTCTACCTAAGCATAGACCAGGTTAGGTGGGATACATATGAGTTAGAATAGAATCCAGTTATACATCAGTAGATACTGGTATCTGTCCAATAAATTAAATCTCTACAGTCCAGATGTTTCCCAGAAAAAGGGAGCATTTTATTAGCTTATCATATTTTCTCTAAATTCTCTTGAAGGATAGCTCCAAAAGTAAATATTGGGTAAACGTCAAAAGACATGTGTAAACGGGTAGGGATTTAAATGAGAAAGGGATCCAAATAAAAGCTGTTCCAACTGTTAATTAACACTGTGAACCAATAGTATTTTCAGAAGCTTTTCAAAGGCAGCTGGTCTCCGGAAATATAACATACATTGATGTATATTAAGTCAAGGGACAGAAAATATTGTAAACCTCACACGAACGCTACTATTACATTTTATCGAGATAGGCTACAATAACACAATGTTGTAAGGTGCTATATCTCCATCCTTCTTATACTCCAGTGAATCAAGGAACATGGGAGAAGGCTGAAGCAATCAGAACCTAAAGATGAAACAGACATGTAAATAGAGAATCTTGTCAAAAAGACCCCTCCAGGGAGGTAGATAAGAAGGAAACAAGTAGTTAAGGATCAAAGGAAAAAAAATGTCACCAGAAACAGACAAAGGAGGCTGGGTCTGTGCAAAAAAAAGTCTCTCCCTCAGCCATCCCAAAGGTAGATACCAGGTTTGTGAATCAACAAAGCAAGGACATTGGAAGATAAAAGGGCCTCTGAAGTGCACTGTGAATTATCCCAGATCTGGAACAGCCCTAGTTGATGTTTATAAGTATGATTTTTTGTGTGTGAAGGGTCCATAGTACTCTCTGAGCTTGGTTGTTTTCCAAAAGGCAACTGGACTTTCTTGAGTTGTTTTTTTTCTTTTCTTTGAAGGCATTTCGCTTCTCATTCAAGAAGCTTCTTCAGTTCATGAGAAAGGAGACGGGCTGAGAAGCAAAATGTCTTCAAGAAAAGAAAAGAAAAACTCAAGAAAGTCCAGTTGCCTTTTAGAAAAGCACCTTTGGGGGCAACCTTGACCTGAATGATTGAGAATCTCCCTAGACGTTGCCACCTTGAGGACAGTACTAGAACGGCACCCCTAGCTCTTAGATAGTGCCATTCCTGAAGTTTAATACGGCTCCATTGATTCTTTTTGTAAACAATGTGGCTGCTTTTTCCAGTGTAAGGTGCAGCGGGGACTTGCTGACAGATGATGGAAAATATGACCACTCAAGAATGAGTAAGTATACATTCCCCTGATGTTGCAAATGATATCATTAACGCCTTCTAATAGTGTGCTAGAGTAGATACAGGAGAAAAGTTGGCATCTGGGACTCGGGAAGCAATATTTTATAAAGTCTCCTTGCTAGCACAGCTCTTCCCTTTTTTATAGATATTTTTTTCTTATTAACTGACATCACAAATGTTATCAATCTGAAACCCCCTGCCATTTGTAGCAAGGTTAGAGAACAGTAACCACAGACATAGTTAGGAGATGGCATCCTTCCATGAAGTGTTAATATTTTTCTTCTGGTAACGGTAAATGCTAGCTTTGTACTTGGGACTTGAGTTGGAATACGATTAAGCCAATCATGAAAGAAATCAGAGAAAATGAGTTAGACTTACATACCATTATTTGTAGTCAGTTATACATCATATTGGCACTCGGCAAATTCAAATATGCCATTGCACAGCAATGCCATTTTTCAACACTGCTAATACTCTATCAAGCTTCTAGTGCAAGACTAATAATATATAATGAGATCTGGCACATTAGTAGCTATTATACCATTACAGTTTGCACACCCAGTTGGATTACAGTGACATAAATCTGGGTTTTACTTTAAAAGGAGAATCTGAATCCACCAGACGATTAATCGAACCAAATGCATAAATAATCCAGATCACCTTTTCTTTTCTTGAGTTTACAGGCAAAATCCAGAAGTATCTCACAACCTGAAGTCACAATGATTTTAAAAAGAGGAAGGAAGGAAGGAAGGAAGGAAGGAAGGAAGGAAGAAAAAAACTTAAAGGGAAGGAAGGCAGGAAGGGAAGGAGGAAGAAAAATATTAAAGGGAAAGGAGGCAGGAAGGGAGGGAGGGAGGGATGATGGAAGGAAGGAAGGAAATAAGGAAGGAAGGAAGGAAGGAAGGAAGGAAGGAAGGAAGGAAGGAAAAAATGAAAGGGA
>NW_015386407.1:51115-92828 GCF_001527695.2 Protobothrops mucrosquamatus
AGGAAGGAAGGAAGGAAGGAAGGAAGGAAGGAAGGAAGGAAGGAAGGAAGGAGAAAGATTTTAGGGCAATCACCAAGACTGTGAATATATGCGCAAAAACTATGTGGCAGAGCATTTTTGTCGCCTTCTTTTTGAAAGGAAGATGCCAGATGATCAAAGACATTCTGGGTGACTTTGAAATGCTGATGGGGGCACAGATGGATGCTTTTCCTTCAAACTATTCATCCAGCTCCATCAGGTCTTTCTTGGGGAGGCCAGCAAACATCCTTAAGAGATTAAAATCAGCCACTTAATTTTGGAGGGCTGGGTAGGAACGTAGAGGTACTTCTGATTTATTTGATTTTTCCTTTTCCTTCCCTTCCTCTTTTTGTTGCTCTGTTTGAGTGTTTTCACTCGTTGGGCTCCAATGAAAGCCGGCAGATTACTCCAGTAACCCAGTTGGGTTTCTGCATGTCCTAATGAACCCCTGAGGACTCATCAAACACCAAGCAGGAAGGCTAGGGGAAGAAATCAAGGAATCCACTTGTCTTTCTTCTGGGCAGGCTAAAAAAGAAATTGTTTAGCTCAAGGTTTAATATCTCTTTCTTCTCCTAGAGGAAAGACATTAGATCAGTGCTGGGATTCAGAGAACCGGCTGGCTTCCAGAAGTCCAGTCTAGGCCTCGAAGGCCTGGAGCAGTCCTCCCAGGCCTAGAACAGCCCATCGGAAGTGCATGATGCCACTTCTGGAAGTCCGTTCTAGGCATCAGCGGCCTGGGGGAGGCCTCCCAAGGCCTAAAACAGCCCACTGGAAGTGCATGATGCCACTTCCGGAAGTCCATTCTAGGCATTGGGGGCCCAGGCCTGAAGCAAATATGAGAACCGGTTCTTCAGGTATTTGAATCCCACCACTGCATTAGATGCATTTCAACTGGTTGGTTTGTTTCTATTCAAACTCACTGGAACTTCCAGAACAGCATAATTTCCCCAGCTCTCTTTGTCTTATGGACAATTCTCTCTGTGTGTGTGTGTATGTTTGAAAAGAAACCACAACACTTTTTACTCACCTTAAAATGTTACATCCGTCTTCCCTCTGATGGAAAGGCTATACGGTTATGAAGCATGGGGTCCATTAACTTCACAGTTTTCTATTGCTGCCATTTGCAAAAGCAGTGCCAACATGATGAATGGAGCTAGCAGTATATACAGAAAATAATGATAACTAATGATGGGGAATGCCTAGGGACTTGTTTCGGTGACATGATGTCTCCAGGCTGAAAAAAGAAGGGTTTTGTAAGAAGACTCAAAATGGAATTTTTTGGATCTATGATAGATGCATTAACAATTGAAATGGCTTCATTGCTTGCGCTGGTTCTATGACTTGTCAGAGTTGACACACTGCCTCCTTCAATAGAGGTGTTGAGAAGCAATTTAATGAAGTTGATGCATGCATGCATTCTCTGTCTATGTGAGTGGGTGGCTGGGGAAAGGAAGAAGATTGCTATTCTTGTCTTCTCTCCCTCCCCCCAAAAAGATACAATGTCCTAAATTTCCCATGCCAAATGTTTAACACACACACACACACACACACAGAGAGAGAGAGAGAGAGAGAGAGAGAGAGAGAGAGAGAGAGAGAGAGAGAGAGAGAGAGAGAGAGAGAGAGAGAGAGNACAGAGAGAGAGAGAGAGAGAGAGAGAGAGAGAGAGAGAGAGAGAGAGAGAGAGAGAGAGAGAGCTCAACTAGAAAGATCAACATCTACACTGCACTGCACTGCACTTTTCCTTTAATCAGTTCAGTAAATCTTTGCCAAACATTTGAAGAGTATGCCATCAAAATGTCACTCAAGGGAGGGTCAATTTATAAGTAAATGTCACTTTAAAAGCAAATTGCCTTAAATAGGAAAAGGACCTATTGAAAAACAAAAACAAATGAACTTGATTCAAATTCCTGGGTACACAGAGAAGTTAGAAGAAGGATCGCTGCAAATTCCTAGAACATAGAACCAGTCTTCTCATCCAGGCATGAAACTCAGAATCTAAAATTGTTTCAGTGTGAGGATAACAACAAGGGTTATATATAGTATTTTGTTGAATACTATATTGGCACCTAACCAACACAGAAGCCAAGCTTCTGAGGTTGGAGGGGTGTGTGCGCGCGTGTTTGGGGATGATCTAGATCAGTGGTTCTCAACCTTTTTAATGCCGCGACCCCAACCAGTCGTAAGTCGAGGACTAAACCGGTCGTAAGTCGAGGACTAAACCGGTCGTAAGTTGAGAACTACCCAACCGGTCGTAAGTCAAGGACTTTCCCTGCCCGGGAGCGCCACGCATGTGTGGTTCCACCCCCTGCACTGGCAGAGGCGTAGCTGGCAAGCGGCAGAGACGGAGCAGGCCGACCACCAGCTGGCCCAGCCCAAGGGAGGTAAGGCACCCCCCGGAAAAGGGGGGAAAAATGGCGGACAAAAAAATGGCAGACAAAAAAAATGGCGGACAGCCTTGCTTGGCGACCCCCGTGAAATGGTCGATCGACCCACAGGTTGAGAACCACTGATCTAGATCTACATCAGAGTAGATGAGATGTAAAAAATTAAGCAAGATAATTGAAAATTATATTTCAAGGATCTCTGAGAGAGATAATGTGATGGTCTTTTAAAAAAACCAAACAAACCTGAGAAAAAATAATAGAAAAAAAGGACCTTTGAATTGCTAACTTAACTGAAGATACAATGGCCTACAAGAAAACAGGAAAGGGCGAAAGACAGAATCTCTTTCAGACTTTCAAAATATTATTATAATTTATACCAATAAAGAAGAGTTCTAGTGTTTTATGGGGCATCTCTTTCAGAACCTGGTCTACTTCAAAGGGCTGATATTAATTGTTGGAGAGAAAGAAATATTTCAGCTATTAGGGAATAAGCTAATGTGCTAATTGGTAAACTTTGTATTTATTGGGAGCCATGTGTACGCAAGACACATATAATCCTCCCAGCCCAGCCCAGCCTTCTTCCTTTTCCAATCACTATTTTTCATATTTCAAAATGGTTTCTCTCAGTCTTGCGTACACAATGTAACATAAATTATGAGATTTGCTCATGTGATGGCATCAAGACCTAGCTAGAAAATGAGATGAAAAACAATGAAATATGCATTGGGTTGGAGAGGACAATTCCTAAAGGTGAGAGAGACCAGGTGGCACAGGGGTTAAAGGACAAACTCTGCCCACAGCATGGAGTTTGATCCTGATAGGGCTCAAGGTTGACTCCGCCTTCCAAACTTCCGAGGTTGAAAAAAGGAGGGCCCAGATTGTTGAGGGCAATAGTCAAATAATGCTTCAACATTGTAAACTGCCCAGAGAATGCTATAAAGCACTTTGGGATGGCATATAAGCCTAAATGCTATTGCTGTTACTATATTGCATGTTGATTTTAAAAAAAAGTATTCAATAAAAAGAAGAGGTTTTTGGACACAGCTATTTTTGCACACTTTAAAGCCAACTCAACTTTGGACATTACTCATTCGCTTAAAAAAGGTTGTCCTTACAATAAACACATGCAATTTTTGATTTTGCTGTTTTTTATCATACGAATATATGCCAGATGGTTTTAGTTCTTATTCACTTTTGTTTTGTTTTGTTTTGTTTTGTTTTATGGCATAATCTTATACTTCATGAACTATAGTGAAGACTAATGAAGTTGAAAAAGAAGTATAAAACAAATGCCCTTGTTATATGTTTCCCCTTTGCTTATAAAAGAAGTGGAAACTATTGAAATTATTTAATAATAATAATAATAATAATAATAATAATAATAATAATAATAATAATAATAATAATAATAATAATAATAATAATAATAATAATAATAATAATAATAATAATAATAAAGTTGGAAGGGATCTTGGAGGTCATCTAGTCCAACCCCCTGCTCAGGCAGGAACCCTACACCATTTCAGACAAATGGTTGTCCAGTCTCTTCTTAAAAACTTCCAGTGTTGGAGCATTCACAGCTTCTGGAGGCAGGTTGTTCCATTGGTTAATTGTTCTAACTGTCAGGAAGTTTCTCCTTAGTTCTAGGTTGCTTCTCTCCTTGATCAGTTTCCATCCGTTGCTTCTTGTCCTGCCTTCAGGCACCTTGGAGAATAGCTTGACTCCCTCTTCTTTGTGGTAGCCCCTGAGATACTGGAAGACTGCTATCATATCCCCCCTCGTCCTTCTCTTCGTTAAACTAGACATACCAAATTCCAGCAACCGTTCCTTATATGTTTTAGCCTCCAGTCCCCTTATCATCTTTGTTGCTCTTCTCTGCACTCTTTCTAAAGTCTCAACATCTTTTTTACATTGTGGTGACCAAAACTAGATGCAGTATTCCAAGTGTGGCCTTACCAAGGCATTGTAAAGTGGATTAGTAGTTTATTTACTTGACATGTACAAACAAGGAGCTGCAGCTACAAAGGATGCATTTCTTAGTGGAACAGAGCATTGCCAGGTCCGTCTAAATAATGCCAAGGAGATGCCTAATCAATGACACCATGTTGCTTCATTCTCACCATCCAGAGTGCATTATTAATATGAAACAGGCAATGCAAAAACAGCAGCACATTAATTATTCATGTAATGAAATTAACTGTATAGAAGATATTTTTAATTGGTAAAGCTGTAAATCTACATCATTTCTATGTAAATGTAAATATGTACACCTTTTGGAAAAAGAGCGAGGAGGAAAGGGACTGAAGATGCAAGGGAGGGAGAGAGGGAGGGAGAGAGAGAGAGAGAGAGAGAGAAAGAAAGAAAGAAAGAAAGAAAGAAAGAAAGAAAGAAAGAAAGAAAGAAAGAAAGAAAGAAAGAAAGAAGAATGAGAAAGAAAGAAATAAAGAGAGAGAGAAAGAAAGAGAAAGAAAGAGAAAGAAAGAAAGAAAGAAAGAAAGAAAGAAAGAAAGAAAGAAAGAAAGAAAGAAAGAAAGAAAGAAAGAAAGAGAGAAAGACAAATAACACTTTAGCAAACAGAAGACAGAAGTCTTGCTTCCTTTATCTAAATGCAGCATCTAGGAAAGTATAGCTTTTTAACACATCAAGTTCCTATTCCGTATTAGACGACTGAGGACAATGCCCAGATCAGGGGTCTTCAAACTTGGCCCTTTTATGACTTGTGGACTTCAACTTCCAGAATTCCTCAGCCAGCATGCCTGGCTGAGGAATTCTGGGAGTTGAACTCCACAAGTCATAAAACAATCAAGTTTGAAGACCCCTGGCCTAGATCGTTAATGTAAATCCAACGAATTTTGAGAAAAAAATGGGGTGAAAAATGATTAGCAGATTTTAGGAGAAAATCTGCTAACTCTTAAATTGCCAGTGACAGCTAACAAGTCTGGATGTCCTAATTGAGGGATGGGGGTGGAGTCCGCAGATATTGTTTCCTGGGGAAACAAAGGATAACCCAATAATATTGACCAATTTTTTTCAAGAATGTCCCACAGACCAAGGGAAGCATTGCATACTATCCTAATTCAGCACCATGGCCAGGGTTGAAGGCAAAGCCTTCAGAGTCCAAAGCTTAAATTGAGGTTGTAAACTGATGTATTAATTTATTGCAGGTTCAGTAATTGTATTTCAACAACTGGTTCAATTCACCAACTGAAAACAGATGAAAATAGACCAATTTGGTCTAGTAATGAAGACACCTGGCTAGTGTCAACTGTCCAGTTGGCATTTCCAGAAAAAAGAAAACTGGGGGCATAATTTTACCAAGAGTATAATAATTTACTGAAAATCTACATTGGTGCAGAAGAAGCTAAACCAGCTCTGATTTCCCGCACAAACGCAAGCATAGTTATTTCCTTCTGAGCCACACACAGCCCAATACGTTCACCAATCACTTTTGATCATTTTGTTATGAGAAAACAGTTAGCCACACTCAGTGTCCTTGCAAATTTCCAAAGATGCCTTGGTTGCCTAGATACCCCCCCCCACACACACACACACACATCTTTTCATTCTATTTCACAACCGCTTCCCTTTTTTGTCAAACTGTGAGTGAGGGAGAAAATGTAGGTGAAAGGGCGAATCAATCTTGACAGCTAGAAACAAGAGACTCTGAGTTCTAGTCCCACATTAGGCATGGTCCCTCTCTTTCTCTCAGTCCTACTCAACTTACAAGGTTATTGTTGCATGGAAAATAAGAGGAGGTGAGAATATTAGATATAGTTGTACCTTTGAGTTTTGTTTTGTTTTTTAAAGATAATAAAGGCAGTTTTGTTTTGTTTTGTTTTTTAAAGATAATAAATCAATAAAAAATAAATTGATTTAAAGGAGTATGTCTACAGATTCATATGCATTGAGTCAAATTTAGCTACTTGGTCAAATCAACCCTTAGGATAGAATTAGTCAGCTCTGTTTCCCAACCAGATTGCTGTCAGATCCGTAGTCAGTGACTGCCCTTGAAAGTCTAAACATAAATTTAAAAATATGTAGTGTCTTGGCAGATCTTTCTTTTTTGTCCAATCTGTTTTAAATACTTGGGGAATTTAGTGCCTTCTGATTCTACCTTATATAGAAGATAAAAGTGTACTGCAAGATAATCCATATATAATTTCTCATCAAAATATTCTCTCTTGTAGTGTGCAAGATGGAAAACAGTATTTCTTTAAAAAAAAAAAACTTTGCATAAATGAAAGTTATGTGACCCCCCCAAAAAGCAAAAGACAAAAAGTATCTAATTGTCCATGTAGTTACCAGGAATCAAGATTGACTTAAAAGACTATAAGAACTCATTATTTATTGTAATCATTGTCATTCTCTAAAACATTTGACATATGAAGAAATCCTGAAACGTGTAGTATAAGTTATATTCACTTTCCTGTCAATTACAAACAGGACAATGGATAAAAACTGATAATGACAAAAAAAAAAATACCCACTAGATCTTGATAAGAATAATTTAAAGACCTATTTCTTTTTCTCAGCCTACTCCGCCAATTATCGTAAGTAAAGTTTCAGCTATTACACTCCTGGTTTTTGCACATGATGGAGATAATTAGCAAATTTCCTCTTTTGGATGATTATTCCTGTCCTCTGAGGAACTTGACAGCATAATGGACAAAATGTCAAGAATAATTAGGAGTAATGATGGTGGCAGATATGGAATAAGACCTGAAAGAGAGTCTTGCCTTGCCTCAGGGCAGTAGGGATCAAGCTTTGAGAAATCCAGTTTCAATTCTGTGGTTTATTTGGACCTTGGGAGATTGTTAACATTTTTACAATGTTACAGTTTGCAATACAAATTGGAAAGGAGACTGCTTGTAAGTCATCCTAAAATATGTGTGAACGAAATTAGTCAAACAGCTTATGCAACACTCTTTAAACTACTAAAACATTTTTTTTAAAAGCATACAGTAGTTAACATGATTTTGGCCATCTACTTTGTTTCCATCAATCTAGAATGCCATCGTTAATATACAGCGCATACACAGAGATGCAGATTTTTGCACTGAAGGTTATAGCCTCTTTCTTTTCTAGCTCCAAGAAAATGTCATTTTGTTTTAATAGAATTCAACAGTCTTTCCCAATATTGCTTCCGCTAGAGATATTTGGATTATAACCTTGACAGTTCCCAACCTCTGAAGGGTACCAGATTGTGAAAACCGGAATACAGCCTGCTTATTCGCTTTTCATTCCAAGCTTTGCATTACATTCTTTGGATATCATATTTATACCAAGTTTCGGTATACATAATTTTCAGATAGTTAAAAGGGTGCCATAGGGAAGATTTCAAAAAAGGAGAATATATATATAGATCAGTATTGAAATGAGGGGGTCCTTGGTACTCTCTGAGCTTGACTGTTTTCTTACAGACGTTTCATTACCCAAACTAGCATTGATGATGTTTCCTAGTTTGGGTAATGCAACATCTGCAAGAAACCAACCAAGCTCAGAGAGTACCCAGGACCCCTCATAGGGAAGGTTTTTCGTTGCCAAAGAAATTAGGAGCAGAAATAAGAGCTGCCAGCTACCTAGATTTTCTTTAAATATAAGAAAAAGAATCCTGACCCTACAGTGGAATAATCTGCCTACAACAGCTGTGGTTTCTCTACCTTTAAAAACCCAACTCTTGGAGATATTTTGAGTTTTCTGCATATTGCAAAGGATTGGTGTCTTCCAGTTCCCTCCCTCACTCCAAACATCCATCCATCCATCCATCCATCTATCATCATCCAGGAATATGAAGCAACCATAGGGTTTAGCTTGATCAATAGATGATTTAGAAAGTAGATTTGTTTTGGACTGATCTGTAAGTTTCTTTCCAAATGTGGATTCAAAACCTTATCACCGTCTGTTTACCTTTTATTAGAAAAAAAAATCAGTTTGTTGCAGTTTTAAGGCCAGATACAATAAAATATCTAATAGTAGATATTTATTTGTCTGTCTGTCTGTCTGCCTGCCTCCCTGTCTGTCCCCCCTCTCTCTCTCTTCCCCCCCTTACCTCTGTCTGTCTGTCTGTCTGTCTGTCTGTCTGTCTGTCTGTCTGTCTGTCTGTCTGTCTGTCTATCTATCTATCTATCTATCTATCTTACCCACCTACCCACCCACCCACCCGCCCGCCCGCCCGCCCGCCTATCTATCTATCTATCTATCTATCTATCTATCTATCTATCTATCTATCTATCTATCTATCTATCTATCTATCTATCTATCTATCTATCTATCTATCTATCTATCTATCTATCTATCTATCTATCATCGATCGATCGATCTACCTACCTACCTACCTACCTACCTACCTATCTATCTATCTATCTATCTATCTATCTATCTATCTATCTATCTATCTATCTATCTGAAAATCAATAGCTATAACAGGATCTAAAGTAATTAAGAACACCACATATAGTAAAATAAAACAGAATTGAAATAGTGTTATAAGAAGTGATAAGTAAATGGAATATCCAGGCTTAATTAATGGTCTGACATATTGTACAGATGGTAGCATAAAACCGGGCAACTTGGGAAGATATTTTTGAGTCCTTTTCCAAAAGAAGTAACAATAAGTATGAATCACAGAAAGTTCTTCAAGATTCAACAAATGAAGGTCTATCATGAGCTCTTATATAGGAAGAATGTAGCAGCATATGGCTCATAGTTTCTATTGAGCTATCAACAGATGGACATAATCAAAGATACATAGGTGGCACCCTTGAAACATTCCCAAAGTAATTGCTGAGGACAATGCATTCAGCCTGGCTAAGGTAGAGGCCTTACAAAATTTTAGAATCATAATGGATAATTCTGTAAATGAAAGGCTGGATCAAACTCTTTGAGAAGAATAGGGTAAATATTGGGGTGTGAAATTTTGCTTAAATCTGTCTGGAGATTTAGATCCCAAATGTGTTGTCTGAGGGCAGTTCTAGCATTATCAAACCCTAATGAGCACGTTTTCCACAGTGAGCCCCCCCAAAATGAATCTGTGATTAAAAAGGTAAAGTTTCCCTGTCTAATCGTGTCTGACTCTAGATATTCCTATCCCTTTCTTGGCTGAGGGAAGTGTTGAGCGTTGTCCAAAGATATTTTCCATGGTCATATGGCCACACAGCAACCAGAATGCTGTTATTTTCCTATTGAAGTGGTGCCTATTAATCTACTCGCATTTGCATGCTTTCAAACTGCTAGAGCAGGGGTAGTCAACCTTGGCTCTTTTATGACTCGTGGACTTCAACTCCCAGAATTCCTGAGCCAGCTAAGCTGGCTCAGGAATTCTGGGAGTTTAAGTCCACGAGTCATAAAAGAGCCAAGGCTGACTACCCCTGTGCTAGAGGGACAGAAGCTGGGACAAGAAACAGGAGCTCACCCCATTGTGCAGTGCTCGGGTCTCAAACCTGGGCTGTCAGCTTTCCAACTGACAAGCTCAACGTTCTTAACTGCTGAGCCATCGCAGAAACCAATTAAAAAAAAGGTGGCTGAAATTTCTTCAGAGCCATGTTTTTTTTGTTCCCCCTATTCAAACTCCTTGTTCAAGTCCATCCAGATCCAGAACCACAAATTCAGCTTCGGGAGGGTTTCAAATTAAATTCAGTTGGAACCATTATAGGTCAGCTTAAAGAGGTTTCACATTTTGTTTAGTAGAATGTACACACGCGCACACATCTAGATCAGAATAAAAGAGAGAAAATCAGGGTTGTTTGTTTGTTTGTTTGTTTGTTTTTCAAATTAAATGCTCTGCTTCAAAGTCTGAAGTCCAAAAAACTCCAAAGTACATATGGAATGTGAAAAAGTAGCCTCTGGCGTCAGCATCTTAAAGAGCAGTATATCTTCTTGGCATTCAACTTTAGGTGATTAAATCCAAGCATGCTTCTGTCTAATTGAGTATGTTTGCCACTTTTGGAAAGGAGGAGAAGAAGAAGGAGAGAGGAGAAGGTGTTGGTGACTGATTTAGTGATTTGCAACATGCTGTGTCCAGATGGTAAGGCATCAAGTTGATGGATATCACGTTATTGTGCCGCATGTTCTTAGATTTCCTAATCTCTTTACCAGTCACCTGAACAAATGTAAGCCTCTCTGGGTAAAATGCTCCATAGTTTCAGTATTCATAACACATTATATCATAATTTTTGGCCCCCTCAGAGAGGGCGCGCAATCTGGGAGTCCTCCTGGATCCACGGCTGACACTGGAAGATCATTTGTCGGCCGTGACCAGGGGGGCGTTTTATCAGGTGCGCCTGATCTACCAGTTGCGCCCCTTTCTGGACCGGGACGCTTTGCGCACAGTCACTCAGGCTCTCGTCACCTCTCGCCTGGACTACTGNTTTAATGATTTTAAAGTTTCAGGGGATTTTTAAGGATAATTTTAATTGATCGGCCTGTTTAAATATTTCTTTTTAATTCGGCTTTTAATTATTGTATTTGTATTGTAGTTTTTATGAGGCTGTTAGCCGCCCTGAGTCCCATGAGGAGAAGGGCGGGGTATAAATTAAATTATAAATAAATAAATAAATAAATAAATAACACTCTTGCTGTATTGATTATAACTTTTTTTTTTCACCAGATTTGGGACATTCCATTTCACCAGGTCAACTTCATTATCCAATGCTCTAAGCCAGTGGTTCTCAACCTTTTTAATGCCGCGACCCCAACCAGTCGTAAGGACTAAACCGGTTGTAAGTCGAGGACTAAACCGGTCGTAAGTCGAGGACTTTCCCTGCCCGGGAGCGCCGCGCATGCGTGGTTCCGCCCCCTGCGCTGGCCGAGGCGCAGCTGGCAAGCGGCAGAGACGGAGCAGGCCAACCACCAGCTGGCCCAGCCCAAGGGAGGTAAGGCACCTGCCGGAAAAGGGGGGAAAATGGCGGACAAAAAAAATGGCGGACAGCCTTGCTTGGCGACCCCCGTGAAATGGTCGATCGACCCCAAATGGGGTCCCGACCCACAGGTTGAGAACCACTGCTCTAAGCAGACTTACCGTTAATCTTGGGGATACTGAGTTTGCTTGCTTGCTGGCTGGCTTCGTACTGGGACTGGCATACTTTGTGTTGCATTATTTGTATAGAAGGGTAGCTGGGGAGGGGGAGAGAGACACAGTGAGAAGAAAGGGTTGTTTTATGATTGAACGAATCAAACCCAGCAAATCAGTTTAACAATTGTGTAAGTAAGTGCTCTTTTTAACCTTTTGGATCTGTTCAAGGGACTGTGACAGCCTCAAAATTCTGAGCAGAACTCTGTAACCATTAATCAAATGAGCTTGGCATGATCACCCGCGAGCAGGGGTGATAGGAGAAAAAGTTATACATAATAAAGGACACAATTTGATGCTTTGTTTCATCCTTCCCTAAGAAACTTTGTGGCTTCAACTGAAAATTTAGATTTTTGCAAAGCTCCAGAAATTCCAAGTGCTTTGTTGAGTAGTAACAGCCAAATGTGCCTCTACAGGGAAATTTTTCAGATTTTTTTTTTATGTTAAATTGACAACTTTGTATATCATGGACTCCATTGTATGCTTTATTAATATATATTTCACTGACTTCCTTCTTCCTTCCCTCTCTCTCTCTCTCTCTCTCTCTTTCTCTCTCTCTCTCTCTCTCTCTCTCTCTCTCTCTCTCTCACACACACACACACACACACACACACACCATCTTTCCTTCTTTCTTTCTTTGCATTGTGAGGGCTTTTCATCTGTCATCAACAAAAAAAAACCAACACCAAAATAGGCTACTGTTATTTCAGCCAAATATAAGTTTAAATCCAATTCACGTTAGCAAAACCAATTTTCCTCATTTGAATAGTCTAATTTGTAAAGTCTATACATTAATATAGTAATTGATAACTGCCTCCTTGCCTATAAAGAGGGTCACAATAGCTGTCCAGATGCCACAGTTGTTTTTGCTAATCATTCACACAGTGAATTGTAGATGAATGCTTCTAATTTGATTTCAGTTAACTGCTTGAAGAGCAGAATGCTGCTGGAGGAGGAGGAGGAGGAGGAGGAGGAGGAGGAGGAGGAGGAGGAGAAGGAGAAGGAGAAGGAGAAGGAGAAGGAGAAGGAGAAGGAGAAGGAGGAGGGTTATAAAGCACACTGAATTCTTAAATCACTGTTTCTATGGGTGATCTAGTACTGCAAAAGTTGTGCAATTTAGCAATATACAAAATACAGAAGTTGCACGGTTTCAATAAACAGTTAAGAATCAAAGCAGCAATAGCGAACTGCCACTTCTGCCACCAGCACAAGAAGCAGCTTTGCTTTGAAAAGTACTGGGGATATTTCTTAAAAAAAAAAAATCTGATGCCAAAAATCTCAATTAATTATGAAGATCTGCAGATACATATAATTGCTATATTTACTATATACAACTATAACTGTACAAACAAGCAAACACGCTGTTCTCTTTCTCCCCATCCATATATATGGGAAATATTTATGAATGGTGACTTGCTTTTTTTTAAAGTACATTTCATATAATGTTGCATATTCTACTATGATCTTTCTTCCTTTCACCATGTTCTCTCTTTTTTATCCTCTAATTAAAGGCTGGCCATTGACATGGCAATCATCCATTTCACTGAAGCATTCAAGACCAGATTAGCATTAGTAATCAGTAAACACCATTGCTGTGTTCAATCAGGCTGTATAAAATGCAAATGGGTGCTTTGCAAAGAGATCGGTATGAAGCAGAATAACAGAATTACAGAGCTGGAAGGGATCTTGGCGGTCTTCTAGCCCAACACCCTGCTCTGGCAGGAAATCCTATTCCATTTCAGACAAATGGTTGTCCAATCTCTTCTTAAAAACCTCCAGTGATGGAGCACCCACAACTTCTGAAGGCAAGCCGGTCCATTGGTTAATTGTTCTCACTGCTAGGAAATTTCTCCTCAGTTCTAGGTTGCTTCTCTCCTTGATTAGTTTCCCTCCATTGCTTCTTGTCCTGCCCTCAGGTGCTTTGGAGAATAGATTGACCTGCTCTTCTTTGTGGCAGCCTCTTCCATACAGAAGCATCTTTGTGAAGCTTCTATATGTCAGCTTCAAGATTCAAGCAACAATCACATCAGATTTCTCTTCCGCAAACTCAGACCCTTGTGTTGAAGAAGTTGCAACAAAGCTTGAAGGGTTTGTGATGTTTGTGAGGTCCAACTGCTAAATTAGGATGGGCACTTCAGTTGCTTCATTAGGCACCCTTTCAAAAGTTTCACCCAGACCTAATATTCACCATAGTCATGGAATTAAGATCTAATGCTCTTTTGTTATATCAATTCTCATTTGGAAGCACCAGTTTCTGCATTGTCTTACACTCAGATGTAGCATTTAACACTTTTTAGCCCTTGGAGTTGATTTTTCAAGATATACCTGGTGATGAGAAATCCACATAAGCAACAGGCAGAAAATAGATTTTTTTTTTCTGTGATAAATACACAATGAAACCACCCAAAGGTGACATTTGTACAGTATTACAATAATTTTCCAGCACGGTCTCACATTAAACTTTTATTAGGATGTCAATAGTTCTTACTGCTGGTGGCATTAACAATCACACTAGTTTTTAATGGGGACTTCTAATTTCTGGAAATCACCTAGGTAACAAAAGACCTGATTGTGCCCACATTAAAGATATATTAGAATTGCTATGGAGGCTAAATAAGGTTCTATCTGGGCTATTATCACAGGTTGACCTGGCTAGAATTCTGTTAATTTTCCAGGAAAAAAAGAAATAAATTTGGGACCCTTAATTTTAGAAGATGGTGTGAAGAATGCATAAAGTGCTTCCAAGAAGTGCTGTATTTTTGTCAGGCAAAAGAAGCTATTCCCCCATCACAATGTTCTCCTCCTCATGAGTTTGGTGAACTGATAATGAACAGGGCTGGCATTAGATGGAGATGGAGGCTACCTACAAAGTTTTGGCAGTGGATCATCTTCTAGCCACCTACTGTAGCTCTTTCAACAGAATAGTAGACATGGCAGACCATAACAAAGAAAAGGATGGCCTGCCCAGAAACACGATCTATTTCGTAGCCATGCATGCAAGATCTTCTGAGTAGCAGTGGTGATGGAGCTCAGCAGCAAATGAGGATTGTGAAGTCAATAGCAGGAGAAAAGAATAAGTCATACTCACTACTGAAGGCGTCCTGCTCCACTTTGCAGACTCACAAAAAGGTAAGTGAAGAACAAGAACCATCAGATTTAAGTCAGTCCTGACAAAGAGGAGAGCTAAGCCGGTGCAATCAGTGAATTGAGCTCTGAGGCACCATACAATTTTAGAAAGGATTGGATCAGGGCTCTTCAAATTTGGCCCTTTTATGACTTGTGGACTTCAACTCCCAGAATTCCTCAGCCAGCCTCCATTTTGTTTGTTAGATTTAAGACAGGGGTCTTCAAACTTGGCCCTTTTATGACTTGTGGACTTCAACTCCCAGAATTCCTCAGCCAGGCATGCTGGCTGAGGAATTCTGGGAGTTGAAGTCCACAAGTCATAAAAGGGCCAAGTTTGAAGACCCCTGGATTGGATGAAATATAGTCATCAGCAAACAAGAGAGTACAAGGTCCTGTGGATGGAGGAGAACAAGGCACTGTTTCCAACGATCCATCTAGATATTTATTCATGTTTGTATGCACAAGGCAACTTCACATTCCTCCAATACTCTGCTTCTTCTGCCTTCATACAGCAGAGTTGGCATTCCTTTGGAGCTGGAAAGGGATCTGAATTTCTGCAAACCCATTTGATGTACTGCTGTCTAGTAGTCTTTCTCGCTATGTAATGTATTGAACTAGAGATGCCAAGTATTGAACAAAAAGAAAGTTTGAGGGGGGAAAGTATGTGTAATTTAATGGACTAGTACATCCATTCTCATCTACATGCCAATATGTCTATGGAGAATCTCAGTCATCCAGGTTATGGTTGACCCAAAGGTCCTTTTTCAAACTGAAACTGGACTTTGTTTTTCCTTGACGACGTTTCTCTCTCATCCAAGAAACTTCTTCAGTTCTGACTGAAGAAGCTTCTTGGATGAGAAGAAAAATGTCTTCAAGGAAAAACAAAGCCCAGTTGCCTTTCAAAAAAATACATTTGGGACTACATGCCAATAATTCCTAGACTTATTATTCTCTGAGATAAATACTTTAGGACAACATAACAATATGTTCAGGTTAAAGCCAGGAATTTTTGTTGTTCTTTTAGGAATGAAGGAGAGACCGGTTAACACGATGGCACTGTTTATTCTATATTTGTCTGCTTTGTAAATATTTATTTCATGTCCTGATCCAAATATATTTTTCATTATTATGGATCAAAGAACTTTATCCAAGAGAGAAAATATTTAGTGTTTCACTTTCTTACAAATTAATCTGGAGAAAAGAAAAGGCGAGGAGAAGGAGGGAACCAACCTTGGCTAATTATTACAAAGCTCCTTTGACTTTCCTCATTCACAGGATAGTCGGAGGTTTTAATGAGCTGAGATTAATTAAAGTATTGAGAAAGACTGGTTTTTACCTAGCAGCTGCTAGAATTTAATATGCATAGGGTTGTCCTTCAGACCTAAGCAAAACATGATCAAAATGTACTATTCTCTTTGCAAAAAAAACAAATCTACTCAAATCAATTAAAGGGGATGCTAGACTTAAGAAATATCAAATAGGTTTCAGTGAAGTCCACAGTATCTTTCTCTGTTTTCAATAATGCACTTTTTTTTTCCCCAAATATGTTTTGTGATCTTTTTTCAAGACTTTCCAAACCTTAAGTGGCTGAAATAGTAAAATAGCCACCTCAGGTAACATGAAACCAAGAGAGGACTTTTTCCCCAGATCTCGTAAAATTTAACAGTTTGGCCATTTCCTTTTATGTTCAGCTTGTCTCACCTTTGTGCCAGTACTAAGGAAATAGCTTTAGTATGGCCAAATTCAGAATGTGATATAATTTAGCTCTTCCAGGTCTGTCCCACTATCTCCTTTCAGCCTACTTTTGACCACTTATTTTGACATCTCTCTCTGTTCTGCCAAGACATTGTTTTACTGGTAAATTGTGGAATCGGCCAGCAGGAAGAAAACTTCAGGTTCCACAATGTCTGCCTACCTTACCCTAACCCAGGGGTCTTCAAACTTGGCCCTTTTATGACTTGTGGACTTCAACTCCCAGAATTCCTCAGCCAGGCATGCTGGCTGAGGAATTCTGGGAGCTGAAGTCCACAAGTCATAAAAGGGCCAAGTTTGAAGACCCTTGTCCTAACTCCATGCAACTAGTTCATATTTTTTTTTTAAAAAAAAGATTAAGCTACTCTCTATATACAAAAGTATATATAGTCAAGGCCATGGTTTTCCCACTTGCAATGTATAGCTGTGAAAGTTGGACCATAAGAAAGGCTGAGTGCAAAAGAATTGAGGCCTTTGAACTATGGTGCTGGAGAAAATTCCTGCGAGTCCCTTGGACTGCAAGGCGACCAAACCGGTCAGTCCAAGAAGAGATCAATCCTGACTGATCTTTAGAAGGCCAGATCCTGAAGTTGAAACTCAAGTACTTTGGCCACGTAATGAGAAGGAAGGACTTACTGGAGAAGAGCCTAATGCTGGGAAAGATGGAGGGCAATAGAAGAAGGGGACGACAGAGAATGAGGTGGCTGGATGGAGTCACTGAAGCAGTAGGTGTGAGCTTAAATGGAGTCCAGAAGATGGTAGAGGACAGGAAGGCCTGGAGGAACATTGCACATGGGGTTGGACACGACTTCGCAACTAACAACAACAACAACAATATATACATCTTGTCCTTTCTAATAGATTTATAGCATTTCAAACAAATTTTGAGACACAAACTGAACAGATTATCAATTAAATCATTATAATCTCTCTGGAACACTCCAGTCTCAGTCAAATGGCTTTACTTCATCCAGATTTTTGAAATCAATCCCAAAAGATATGGTGATGACAGCAAATTATCTTAGCATCAATGAATTTGAGAGGGGAATCTATCTATTATGGTATTCACTCATAAGAGTTGATCATCTCCTCACCAAGAAACCAAGAAAGAAGACAGTTTTGGTATTATTCATCTAGACCCACTTGTTCAAGAGTTAACGTTCAACTATTTGGACTTGATATAGGAACCCAATTCCATAGTCATCCTTCTATTAATATGGCAATGTTAGGTTTTTCATAAATATACTTTCCATATTCTCTCTGTGAGCTTTTCTATGTTAGTAAGAAAAATTATAAATCCAGTTAGGAACATAACATTTTATGTTAGTTAAATGTTTTGTTAGTAAGGATCTTTGGAAGCTTTTAAAAAATCTCCTGATGAAGAAATCAAGGACAGGATCCTGGAGGCATTCAGCTGCCTTATTAGCCAAATTAACCAGCTACTCCACAGACAAAATCAATAAGCAGTTCTATTAATGGTAAAAAAAAAAAACCCAGTGACATCTACTTCTGTGGTATAAGGTCTTCAATATAACAAGCAGGGCTTGAACCTCAGGAAAAAAAATAGTAGCCTTTTGTAACTCTTCAATAGAAGCAGGCGATTAATTAATTGGAGAGGTTTGGAGAGAAGACTAATTACACATGCTGGAAACATTACAGAAATCTTTGTGCTATTTTAAGTCCAAAATGAAGCTAACCCGCTTTCAGTTTAGCTTTTGGTCATATAACTTCGCTTTTCTATATAATGACACACCAGGAAAACTTGGTATGTGGATATATCTAATAAGAGCCTTCAATTAGTCAGTTGAATTTGTCCTTCAGAGTAAGTATATCAAGAAATGTTTCTTTTCAGTATATCATCATCTAACAAAGTAAAGAGTTTTCAACAACATTTTGTACTTCTAGCTACAGGGAAAAAAAATATTCTCAAGAACAAAAGCTCTATTCTCAAGGACAGGCTACATAGAAAATGAGGTGCAAGGACTTGGTTTTATAAGGGAATTGATTTTTGTAGTTTACTGAAGAGGAGAGCCAGACAGAAAGATGGCTCGAGAAAAAATTGACCACATGTAGTAGGGAGTGGGTTTTTATACCTTCTTGGGCTTTTGTTTGGAGTTGTTTCTGTGGCATGAACTTTGACCTGAGTCTGAGTGTGCCTTTCTGGTATTCTGATGATGGTGCAGTGGTGGGAATTCAGCCAGTTCGCACCACTTCAGCAGAACCAGTAACTAATTTTTCATTGCCCAGGCCCAGAATGGACTTCCAGAAGCGTCATTCACACAGAGAACCGGTTGTTCACACATTTGAATCCCACCTCTGTGGTGGTGGGTTAATCCTATTATGTCCCAAAGGTCATATCCTGCTTCCCTGGGGCTGGGGCTGATGACTGTTGGATTTTTTTGGTGTGAGGGATTATTGATTCTAGGGATCTTTCTAATCCCAGCTTCCTGACTCCAATCTTTCTGACAAGATTGTCACATCTGCATTTCTGCAGACCTGGTTTCTGTCTGGGGCAGAGACACTTGTGGGGGGAGGTTTCTGCCTTTAAGATCCTTCGGGGAAATATAATATTCTGCCTTTTAATATTCCCCCCAAAATATTTCTTTCTCTGGGGGGTGGGGGGCTGACCTCCCACACAACCCTGCTTGTAAAGGAGGCAAAAAAAGCAGCACCAAAGCGAATTTGTTATTGATATCAAATTATCTCTTGTTTTTCTCTCTGAGTTTGGGCTCTCATCTAATGAGAACTAGGTGAAAGGAAACAAGGGGACAGTTAGAGAAACCTCCAACTGATAAAAAGCAGGTTTATCCAGGTGATTATTCTTTTTTTTAAAGCAAAAAACAAAAAAAAACCCAAGCACATTTAACATTTTACAGAGATCTGGCAGAACAGACCTGCCAAAAGAGAGAGAGAGAGAGATGAGTTTTCTCTCTGAACTTTTGTTTCTTGTGACTCCGAGGACTCTGGAGAAAGAAGGCACAGCTTGTTATGAACAAGATGATAAAACAAACAATTCAAAAGGTTCCAGGGCCATCACAATGTTTGTCTTCTCTATTAATTTTCCGGTGAACATGCAAAACAGGCGGCCACGCATAAACAAATAGAAGCCTTCAATGACATTTATTATGAGCCATGCCAAGGAGGTCAGCATAAGATTCTGCCCACGGAAGCAAAGTGACCTGTCTTTTCTTCTAACGATTAAGAGGAGGTTGCTGAGAAAATGCACAGTGGTATTTTTTTAAGAAATAATACATTAAGCTTTTTTTTGGTGTACCTATAAATACTCCTCCCTACTAAACCTTGCTTTGTCTAATAATAATAGTAATAATAATAATAACAACAACAATGACGATGACGATGACGACGACGACGACGACGATGATGATGATGATGATGATGATGATGATGATGATGATGATGATGATGATGATGTTGTTGATGTTGGAAGGGACATTGGAGTCCAACTCCCTGCTCAGACAGGAAACCCTATACCATTTCAGACAATTGGCTGTCTAGTCTCTTCTTAAAAGAAATCATGGACATGAAATTATCAGTCCTAAATGTCAATGTATGGCTGTGAAAGTTGGACCATAAGAAAAGCTGAGCGCCAAAGAATTGAGGCCTTTGAACTATGGTGCTGGAGAAGACTCCTGCGAGTCCCCTGGACTGCAAGGCGATCAAACCGGTCAGTCCTAGAGGAGATCAACCCTGACTGCTCTGCTCTTTAGAAGGCCAGATCCTGAAGTCGAAACTCAAGTACTTTGGCCACCTAATGAGAAGGAAGGACTCACTGGAGAAGAGTCTAATTCTGGGAAAGATTGAGGGCAATAGAAGAAGGGGTCGACAGAGAATGAGATGGCTGGATGGAGTCACTGAAGCAGTAGGTGTGAGCTTCAATGGACTCCAGAAGATGGTAGAGGACAGGAAGGCCTGGAGGAACATTGTCCATGGGGTCGCGATGAGTCGGACACAACTTCGCAACTAACAACAACAAAATGGTGCAGAGGTATAAATCTACAATGTTGACCGTAAATGTATTCTTCCTAAGAAAGCTAGTATTTTTATCAATCATCAGAAAGCCTGATACTTTCATATTAATTTATCTAACATGGAGCTAGAGGCATGGTGCTAGATGCAGCCAGACATTTGGCATAAACTGTCTTCTAAAATGTTTGAATCTCTCCCATTAAAATCTATCAAGCTGGGGGTTTTTTTTCTCCCCCTCAGAACTCAAATGAAATTAAGAGATTTGGAAAATAGTTAAATTCGTTCACTGGAACAACTTATCTGTTCATTAAATGTATATCTTGTCTCAGTTCAGTGGGACTCTAGATGCCTGATGGTATATATAATAATGTTTCGTAAGAGTAATATCAAAATATCAAAGCACCTGGGGGCAGGACAAGAAGCAACAGATGGAAGCTAATCAAGGAGAGAAGCAACCTAGAACTAAGGAGAAACTTCCTGACAGTTAGAACAATTAATCAGTGGAACAACCTGCCTCCAGAAGCGGTGAATGCTCCAACACTGGAAGTTTTTAAGAAGAGACTGGGCCCTTCCAACTATTCTATTCTATTCTATTCTATTCTATTCTATTCTATTCTATTCTATTCTATTCTATTCTATTCTATTCTATTCTAGAATAAAGAAAAATATATCAATAAAATAAAATTTATTTTACAATGACAGCTTTGTGGTCAAGGGTTTTCTAGAAATGCTGGTCTTTCTAGATTTCTAGAAGATCATTGCAGTGGGAAACCATGTTCATAAGGAGGAAACTGCTGAGACAGCAACTCTATAAATAGCTGGTTCAAAATACTTCTCATTATTATTGAGATTCATTAAACTAAGTCATTCACGTGTAAATGCAGAATTGCAGTCTTTTCTGTCTGAAATAGATTCTTTTCTCTTCAACTATCTGTCTTGGGGAATGTATCCAATAGTGGTTTTGCTCATAATGACTTGCATATGGACAATCCATTTACCTGAGATTTCTGATTTTAAAAAGTCCCACTCCTGGGGAAATAACATATATAATAAATATGCCTCCACTTTTGTATATGTGTACTCTAAATAATGACCATAGTAATCCTTGAATTGATGCCAGAACTGAATAGAGATCTCAGTTCGGAGAAAAGGAAATTGAAATGATTAATATGATTAATTTTCTTACAAACCACTGTTGGTCTATTTTATCAGATTGGATCTATCCAACGATCTAGCCAATATGCACAGAATTGTAGCTCTTTTGACTACAAATACACAGAACAAAGCAATAATCAGTCATCTTGTTTACCAGTAAATTTCCTCAATATAAATAAGAATTTAAGTTTTAAGAGCTCACTTTTTCCAAACTGAACAAAATCGTTAGACGAGAACTAACATCCTTGGATTTCCTTCCAAAATCTTTCTTTCTAGCATGATATAGGTATTTTGTTGTAGACACTTTGTTTTTTATACAAGACGTCGTTTACATGGAAAGGAACAAGATTTTGTACCAATAAATTGGTGGCTGACTGTAAGTTGCAATATCACTCATTATATATTTTTACATGAACTGCCAGGATGAGCAAGATCTCTATGACTTTGTCAAGTATCCTAAATTTGATATTTGCTCTTTTGTTACAGCAAGTATTCACCTGTTTAATTGAACTTTCATCTGTCATGACTTCTGTTGCCAAACTATCTGATAATTTGCATCTAATGGGATCTGGAACACTTGAGGACAAGTCTCAGTCAAATGCAATCTTGTCTCATGTGACAAAAAATATGTTTTGCTGACATTTCTTTTAAGTTACTGTCTTCCTGTAGAACAGGGGTCTTCAAACTTGGCCCTTTTATGACTTGTGGACTTCAACTCCCAGAATTCCTCAGCCAGTGTGCCTGGCTGAGGAATTCTGGGGGTTGAAGTCCACAAGTCATAAAAGGGCCAAGTTTGAAGACCCCTGCTTTAGAACCTGTTACAAAGCTTCAAAGATTCATTTTAAACAACAGCAAAAAATATAATAATTCTATCCAGAACTTCCTATATTAGCAGGAAGAGTTAATTCTCTGTTAATACTTAGCAGAACTCCTTTGGAACATTAAGCAAATTAACTAACACCTACTTTTGAAGATCAAAATAGTTCCACTCTTGATGTTAATCATTTAGATGGCTTTCCAAAATAACAATGGGAAAACCTCCCAGAATTAATTACCATCTTGTTGCAAAAATTTACACCGAAATGTTCTGCCAATTCCCTTTTGAACTGCAAGTTTTCTTATGTTTTCAGTTCATTGGGGGTTATCTCCAAATCGCAAAGGGAATCCTGTTGCTTTTTAGGTTGTGTGACTTAAGATACATTGCCGCAATTGATCCAGGTGTATAATGGTGGTTACAAAAATTAAAAAATAAAAGTCCTCAAAGATGTGGAAATGCATGCTGAATTCCTGCTGGTGATCTCTCAAAATTCAGGTCCAAGGGTCACTTATAGGATTAGATTCAGATACTTCTTGATTGATGGAGATCTATCAATGACTGTTAGATATGACCGTTTCAAGGTTAGATTATTTGTGGCAACTAAATGCACAGAGGTGGATGGTATGGGCCTTGTTTCTGTATTCATAGAAATAGGAGATTACCCATTAAAGTTTCAGGACTTAATTTTGGAAACAGAAAAGCTTCCAGATTAACAGCTATATCTTTGACTAAAGTGGGGGTCTTCAAACGTGGCCCTTTTATGACTTGTGGACTTCAGCTCCCAGAATTCCTTTGCCAGCGTGCCTGGCTGAGGAATTCTGGGAGTTGAAGTCCACAAGTCATAAAAGGGCCACGTTTGAAGACCCCTGCACTAAAGTGTTTCACTGGAGACAAAGAAGATATAGGTCAGCCACGTAGAAACTAAGGTGATAATGCTGACTTTTCTTTCTTATGTTCCATCACATCTGATTCTCGGAGACTACCTGGACAAGTCCCAGGAATTTTGGGGGGGCAAGGTTGAGAGAGGGAAAGACTGGCCTCAAAGTGACCCAGATGGTTTGTGCCCAAAGAAGGGCTAGAACTCCTTGTGATGCCATCAACATTATATGCTCTCATTGCTCTCAAAAATCAGCACTGGGCAGGGATGAACAATAGTCTAATAAGTAGAAATAGCTGGTCAGCCTTGCCAAGATTCGTAGGCTAATGAGTACACAGAGAGCTGAAGACTGGTCTGGGAAGTGTGTGTGTGTGTGTGTGTGTGTGTGTGAATTAGATCAAAATTTAAAAAAATTAAAATTAAAAAGGCAGTAAAAAGTCATCTCTGTAATTACTGCCAAGATCATAATGTCACAAGGAGGTCAATTCAGCTTTAAGGACCCTTGAGCTACATGACCCCAGAATATCCTTCTTGACCTTTCTTAGAGACTTCTGTTCATTTATGGCAGTCAAGTTTACAACTAGACTGACACAGTTCAAATCCTGCAAAACAAAAACAATGAACTGTTTCATCTCCATTTAACTCAAACAGGACAAGGAGTCATTGAATGCTCTGAAGTAATGTTAAATTATAAACCCTTATTGTTAAATTACAAGAAGGTAGCCCAATTATATATAAAGATAAAATAATTCATTCGGAATTAAATTGATTTATTTATTTATTTTTACATCACACTCCTACACTAAGTGACTCTTATATAGAAATCTAGATTAGATAATTTAATTCATTTGCCCATAACAATCTGGACCAGTTTTCCAAAATGAACTGGTAATCCAGACTGGATTTTTCTGGTTTCACAGATTCCTAATGGATATTTTAATAATCCAGAGCGGATAGGAGTCCTTGTTGAAAAATCTCATAACAAATTCCAATGGTAATTGTCAAGCTTTATCCTTTGATAATGATCTAGCTTTCCAGCCAATTTGTCCCATTATGCTATAAAGCATAATAAAATTATACATGCCAGTCAGAGTTTATGTTTTCCCATGCTAGTTGTTGGGAGGATGTAACTCCAGTTTTCTCAGAAAACACGTCAATAGTAGAAGGTAACCATATATACAAATAAAATCCTTATCTATACCAGCTGGATCTAAATATTTTTGGAACTAATAACCTAGATGCAAACTGAGTTGACCCATCTTTGACCAATTCCAATGTTTGCTTCCTTCTTTTTCCTGCTTCAAAAGCAGTCCCCAGCTACCGTAGTGGCTAAAATTGTGGAAACCTTTTGGGAAAAGTGTACAGTAGAAATGCCACCTTTGGTTAAGTTTCCACCATTTTTTCTTCTAATTTCTTTATAACTGTAGCCTTGTTCACTTAATAATACTATTTTAAATAGCTTTCTGGGCAACCAGTCAACTCTTTGCACCATTACTTTAATTTTATTACGTTTTACAAGCTCACTCAATGAAAGAGCACCAAAAAACCCAACCAACTTGATAGCGATCACATAACACACTGACAAACGTCCTCCTCTCAGCTTCAATACATGACATCAATAACTGAATCCTACTGTGATCTGATTGGTTCAATGCCAAAACAAGATGACACCTGATTGGCTCTCTAAACACTCATGCTCATTGGCTAAAATCAGATGAAGGAAAGCTACCTGATATCAACCTAAGCAATTGTGCTTCCTTTTTCTGGTTATTTGTCTATAACTTTTCATAGAATACAGTACAGATAATTGAACAAACTTTGTTGCATTACATTCTTGATTAAATTACCTTTTCCATTGATATATAATTTTATGGTACTACTGCCCCCCAAAAGTGGTGTTATTAGCCATCAAACCGCAAAAATACACTTTTCCCAAAAGATTTCCACAATTTTGGCCACTATTGTAGTTATTATATAACTCTTCAAGTCTGTTTGGGACACTTTCTGAAAACCCAATAAAACAGAAAGATCACCTTAACCCAGTGTACAAGGTCAACAGTACAGCTACTGCTTCTGAACAGAAGCTACAGTATGCAAATGGATGCCCATCTTCCAGGCTTGGAAATTGTGAAATAAAATTTCAGAAACAATGCGGCTTTCCTTTCATGTTACATCCTTAATCTTCTACAGATTAACATACCCTGAAGTTATGAGCTCATTACCACCCTCATTAAGTATTATTTCACCCTTCCATTTCTGTCATAAAGCATACAGTATGGACACTTTTTACAAGTGACACTGTATCTATTGCCTGCTTTCTTTTATCTTGGCTTGAGATATAAGAAGTTTAAAACTATCCATGTTCCATCCCTTCCAGGAAGCAGGACTCATGTTAGTCTTGCTATTATTCCAACTACTTTTCTGCATAATTTCATCTCCCCTATAGCCTGTTTAATTAAAAAAAAAAAAAAAAAAGCTTTAGTTTCTTGTTGCACATTATTCTCAAAGCTTTCGTGTCTTCTTCCATTAAACAAATATTCCCTCCACCCAAAGAAACAGCTTCCAGATACTAGGGAATGTAAATAAATAAATAAATAAATAAATAAAATCTTTAATTATTGTTCCTATTCTGCATGTACATAGTCCCAGGGACCGCTTTCGTGTCCCAGAAGACAATCAGCAAGGGCAGAGACTGATTCAGTATTTAGTGCATGAAGAACAACTTAATTAAGTGATACTTTAGAAATATCATTGGAGCATTGTTACAGGCACTGTACTTGAGCATGTATCGTATTGTTTTGACAAATGTACTGGGAGAGTTGCTTTATAGCTAGTTATGTTTCTGGAATACAGCAGGCTAGGAAGCAAGGACCTGTTATTGCTGTAATACAGGGTGGAATTGTGCAATTATTTCCAAACAGAACAGGAGGAGGAGGAGGAGGAGGAGGAGGAGGAGGAGGAGGAAGGGGAAGGGGGACATTTGATTGTTTTCTTGTCTTGTTTTTGTTGATGTTAGGTTGAAGAAAAATATGGCTTGGAATATTAATTGGAACTCATGCTTGAAAAATTGTGTTAGAGGTGGTGATACTTGTCAAATAGATTTAAAAGTATAAGTTAGATTCAAAGACAGAAGGGGGAAAAGGAGAGTATTCTACTAGATCAGTACTACGTTAATAACTGCTGAGTACAATTTATGGGTGATATTTCGAAAACTCTTGTCTTTGAAATACCACCCAAATCTGATTGATTCCCTCCCCCATTTTTTTTTAAAATGGATGACAAGATAGGTTGATTCAGACAATTGTTTTATGACGCATGCTTACCTTGACCTGATATATGGTCAAATGTAGCCCAGAACCAGTTTTGCACACTTTTTTTTTTTGGGGGGGGGGTACAAAGAAATGTAAGAATAGAACAACAGCAGTGGAGAACAAAAAAAGAACAGAGCTTCTTTTCCATGTTCAACACAACAGAAAGAATAAAAAGTTATTTCTTTTCCATCAGGTTGAGCAAGAACATTTGGAAGCAAGCAAGATAAGGGTTCGGCGCAAGGCTATTCTGCAATATGTTTTACCCAAATATAACATCATTGGGTATGTCTCGTTTAATGAAGAGAAGGACGAGGGGGGACATGATAGCAGTGTTCCAGTATCTCAGGGGCTGCCACAAAGAAGAGGGAGTCAAGCTATTCTCCAAGGCACCTGAAGGCAGGACAAGAAGCAATGGATGGAAACTAAGGAAAGAGAGAAGCAACTTGGAACTGAGGAGAAACTTCCTGACAGTTAGAACAAGTAACCAGTGGAACAACCTGCCTCCAGAATGCTCCAACACTGGAAGTTTTTAAGAAGAGACTGGACTGCCATTTGTCTGAAATGGTATAGCGTTTCCTGCCTGAGCAGGGGGTTGGACTAGATGATCTCCAAGGTCCCTTCCAACTTTATTATTATTATTATTATTATTATTATTATTATTATTATTATTATTATTATTATTATTATTATTATTATTATTATTATTATTATTAATTATTATATCAATCACCCATCCAAGGAGATTTTTTTAAAAGAGCAGGTTTTAGTGGTACAATTGCAGCCACTGTCATGAGTTTGCTGATCACTAAAAGAGAATTCCTTGGTCTCCTCAACGTTTTATGGCTGGACTCTTGGTTCTTGGTTTCCACAGGAAATTAATCTTGGAATCTTGGTTTTATTTGCCATAGATTTGAACTGTTTGTCAAGGGAAGGTAGATTTGAACCAGGGGCTCAATTTTGGATCGTTATTTTATTCCTCAACCACTCCTTGTGGATGCCCCTATACAATGAGGAAGGATGTTTTTATTCTCCTGTAGAAAAACCTTTGGGTGGAAATATCCAGTGTGCCAATTTATTCACTATCCCTTTAGACTTGAGGAGGAGGAGGAAATAGTTCCAGAGAAATTCTCTAGAGGGAATGAAAAAAGAAACACAAAAGATCAAAAATGCTGTTAATTCAGAAAATAATTCCTACAGCACAGGAGGCAACATCTGTGGGATAAATATTTTTTTAAAAAATAATAATGTATCCCTGTCTAGGCGTAGAAGGCCTTAGATAACATCAGCTGCCATGCTGTAAACCATAAAAACAGGAACAGCTATAAACATGTCCATAAATTTACAACCAAAATGGGTCAAATATTCATGATACTCTTTTTGTACGTGCATATCTTTCCATAGGTCATTCACTGAAAGGTCTATAATTTATGCATGTTACTTTGTTGCTGTTTTTTTTTAAAATGGGAGAGAAATCAGGACCAATCTTTCAGCACATTTGTTTGTTTATTTGAAAAGCATCCTAAATGCCATACTGTACAATGACAATATTTTCATAATTGTTCCCATAGTCATTAGCCAATCTTGACTGTTTCCAAAACACCAAAAAGGTTTGAACATGAGCATCACAGGGAAAAAAAAGCCAGGGAAGGCTGGCCTGGAAAGAAGAAAAAGGTCCCAAGCAAACAAAGCCATCACATCCATTTCCACGTGACGTGCTTTCCCTACTTCACTTTTTTTTTTTTTTGGTTTTTTTTTTTCCTTAATCATATATTTAACCTTAAATTCATTTTAGAAAAAAAATATGGATGGGGAATGAAATGTAAAAAAAAAACGATTTGCCCCTCCCAAATTAAAGATTGATTGATTGATCTCAATTTTATTATTATACAGTATATAAATAACACAAAGTGCAGAACATGCCTAACACTTCTTCCTTCCTGCCACAAAGAAGAGGGCATCAAACTATTCTCCAAAGCACCAGAGGGCGGGACAAGAAACAATGGATGGAAACTGACCAAAGAGAAAAGCAACCTGGAATTAAGGAGAAACTTCCTAACAGTGAGGACAATTAGCCAGTGGAACAGCTTGCTTCCAGAAATCTTGGGAGCTCCATCACTGGAGGCTTTTAAGAAGAGACTAGACAGTCACCTGTCTGATAGGGTATAGGTTCTCCTGCTTGAGCAGGGGACTGGACTAGAAGACCTCCAAGGTCCCTTCCAACTCTGTTATTCTATTCTATTCTATTCTATTCTATTCTATTCTATTCTATTCTATTCTATTCTATTCTGTTCTGTTCTGTTCTGTTCTGTTCTGTTCTGTTCCTAGTTTACCCACAGTAACAACCCTGTGAAGTAAGTTGGGCCGAGAAAGTAGCTGGCCCAACCAGCTGTCTTTTGTACCTAAGGTGGGAGTAGAACTCATAGTACCCCGAGTCATAGGCCAGCATCTTAACCGCTAGACCAAATTGTACCTTCACAATTTTTCCATAAACATGTCTTGCATTTAGTCACCATAATATCCACAATGTGCAGTAAGAACTCCACAATGAATTCATGGCAGTTTTGTCAGGTGCTTTTTCAAGAGGCAACTGAACTTTCTTGTTTTTTCTTTGAAGACATTTCGCTTCTCATCCAAGAAGCTTCTTCGGCTCTTAGATGACAAGCGAAATGTCTTCAAGGAAAAACAAGAAAGTCCAGTTGCCTCTTGAAAAAGCACCTTTGGCACAACCATGACCTGGATGACTGAGAATCTCCATAGATACGGCAGCTTAGAGGAGTTTTCAGAATCATGTTACTACAACATTTCTATTGTACTGTTCTACAAGAACAAAAGGGAATGCCCATATTCCACTAAAGTATTTGAATTCACCTACAGTATATTCATTAAACATCAGTTTTTATGTCAGCTGGTTTTCAATTGCAACTAAATAATTTTTGACACTCTCTGAGCTTGTTTGTTTGTTTGCAGACCTTTCATTCCCCAACTAGTTAACAGCATTGACGTGATTGATCAGTACATCAACTCTGATGATGTTACCTAGTTAAGTAATGAAACATCTGCAAGAAAACTGCCAAGTTAAGAGAGCAACAAGAACCTCACAGTTCAAGCCTGAGCTACAGATATTCTCTTCGGTTGGTAAATATATTTTTGTTTGTGTTGGAATTCATGTTCTAAAATACAAGCTACAGGCCTACCATCTGGAGGACTTGAAACTTGAAACAGATTGGGAGCTTTCTAGAGCAGGGCTTTTCAACCTTTTCACCCATTGTACCACTTTTAGAATATGGCAACATCCGAGTACCACCAGTCGCCTAGCAAGGTGTCAAAAACCTGATGACCAAAAAAAAACAAAAACCAGGAAAAAAGTGATGAAGTACAGGTAGTCCTCGATTTACAACAGTTTGCTTAATGACTGTTCGAAGTTACAATGACACTGAAAAAAGTGCCCCCCAAGCCACAGCCGAGCAAGACACCTGCCTGCCCGCCCAGATGTGCTCTTCCTCCTGTCGGAGGTTTTCATTGTTGTGAGCATTTCTGTTGAGGATTGGCAATGGGGGTGGGGTGGGGGGGTGTTTGGTTTTTATTCACCCCGTCTGCTTAGTGGTTGCAGCAGGTTTTGGTCACTTCACATGACCTTGGGACACTGTGACCGTCATAAATATGAATCAGTTGCCAAGCATCTGAATGTAAATCACAAGACCCTGGAGATGCTGCAACATTCCAGCTGATCGGCGCTTCTTTTGAGCTCAGCAGAAGCGCCAGAATCAGCACCGAGCTCCAGCTGGAGCCTGGCGCTGATCCTGGTGCTTCTGCTGAGCCCTGACAGCCCTGCAGCTCCAGCCGTCTCTCGCTCAGGCTTGTACAGTGCTGCCACCAGTTCAGCTCATCCCCCTCCCCTGCTACCACTTTTCTAGGATGGTCGCGTACCACCTCCCAGGTGCCAATGTACCACAGGTGGTACCCGTATCACTGGTTGAAAAGCCTTGTTCTAGAGCAAAGACAAAAAGAGAGGCTGGGGAATTAAAAAAAAGGGGGGAACCAATAATGAAATGAAATATTAACTACTATATTCCCTTCAATACTGGTTTCTGTAAAAGTATTTGGGACTAATGCGTATAAAAAAAAAAGAATAGGAATTTTTTTTATGATCTAAAGATCTGAAGTGATTCTCTTAACTTTCTGGTGCTGGAAAATTCTGTCTCCTGAAACATGGAGTAGGCCTAATCTCCTGCAAGGGAACATGTTTTCAAGCACGTCATTTAAAAACATGCTTGCAAATTGTTTCTGCTGAATAAACACCCACAATGAGAGCAAATGCATGACCTGTCAAGCTAGAAGCTTTACCCATCTGCAGAATGGAATTTAATACTCAAGATTAAAAAATGGTGGTGGTGCTAGAAAATGAGAAGGGTTTATTCACAGAATAATAAACAAGGCAATATTTTTTCTTCTTAAATTTAGATGTAAGATTAGTTTAATCTGAACTGATGGGGTTGGCTGTCAGCTCTGACAACATTTTTGTGCTGTGAGTTTTGAAGAGCTGTCTAATACTACATTCAAAGAGAATGTAAGAGTCATTCAGTTGGAAACACCTATAAGCTGGAAACTTGTGAAATGTGACAATAATAACACAAACCAGGGATGGTCAACTTTCGCATTCTTGGGAACTGCTCTGCTTTCCTGGCAGTAGACAAGCGGCTGGACGTGAAGTTTGATCCTCAGGCTGACCCCTTCCACAAGTGTCCATGCTTCATCATAAAGTTGACAGCTTCCTAGAGTAAGACTGTCGATATTTTGAAAGATCTATGCTCAAAAACACAGGATGTTCAATTGTGCAGTTACGTGTTCCACACAGGAATTGTCAAAAACAACAGTAGGAGAAGTAGTGATCTAATATGATAGCAAACATTTCGTTCCCAGGAAATATTAAGCAAGAGAACATTTGATTTTTTTTTTAACAACCTGAAAACACTTCCAAGTTTTGTTTTTGTGAGTGAAACACCTGTCAGATATTTTTCTTATCTTCTGACATGCAATTTGGTGGAAACGGCAGAAAAAAAAAATTAGATCAGGATTATGTTTATTTCTTTGGTTGTCTATACAATTTTTAAAAAATATGTTTTATTATTATTATTTACATAACCACCTTAATATTTGGTAAACATCATGTTGCCTGGGTTTATACAATTTAGGTACCCGCAACCCCACACTTGGCCAGGCGTTCAGTCACTGATTAGTCAGAGAATGATTCAACCCAACTCTGAATTGAATTTTTGATTCAATTGGAATTTGCAGTCAATTGGCTTTTAGAATGAGATCGGAAGGATTGAATTGATTAGATTTGAATTGTTGACTTCAATCCCCTCTCAAGCCCTCTTCCTTTGACTCAAAATTGGAGTAGTTTTTTTCACATTGAGATCAAACTGAAGGACAAACTTTTTTTTTCATATTCATGAAATCCTTTCCTTCCTTCCTTCCTTCCTTCCTTCCTTCCTTCCTTCCCTTGCTTCTCCTTCCTTCCTTCCTTCCTTCCTTCTTTCCCTCCTTCCTTCCTTCCTTCCTTCCTTCCTTCCTTCTTTGGTCAATGTTATTGTTATTTTATATCTCTGAATTATAGAGTTCAGAAAAAGGACCTGCCCTTGCATATTAATAATATTATAAAGCTCTCCCACCAGTTGCATGCACACACACACACACACACACACACACACAAAGACATACATACATGCAAATACGCACACAAACCCTTTAGGAAAGCAAGTCATTAATTTCTGTAGAAATAACAGGAGGGGACAAGGGTTGTATATTATCTCTATTGGGAGTTACGATTAAAAGTATGTAACTGTATTGGAAAGAAAGAGACAAGACTGGGAAGATCAAAAGCAACAGATGGCACTACACCAGGAGTGTAACTAACAGGAAATGTGACTTTTCTAAAGACAGTTTTAGAATGGAAGCCAAGTGTAACCTAGCAGATGAGTTGTTTTTTTAAAAAACCATGCTGAGATGAAGATCCTGGATGCAAAACAAGATAATATGGAAAAACAAAAATGCTTAGGAAGTTGTTTTGTTCTGCAGGTAGATCAATGACAATAACAGTAAAGAACACCTGTATTTCTTCTGCCTACGTGATATTGCCTTTAGCTTGTTTCGGTTCATTAATGACATACATTTGAGATGTGCCTGGTTTAAAAGAACAACATGACATGAGAAAAACTATGGGGATTTTTTTTTTCCTGTTTGGGTTGTTACACAGTATGAAGGCACGTCTATACAAATATCATATACAGAAAATAGGTTACGTATGTTTTTTTTAAAAGTGTGACACACCCAACATAAGGTCAACTGCAACCCTCCTTATCTTCTGTATGACCCTAACGATCTGGCTCTTCCAGCTGGCTTGGGCTTCACATTGTGTGAGTGTGTGTTGATATATTAACAAAAGATCTCACTCTCATGAACGAAGGCAAATTTACATGTCCCAGGGTAACACTGCAGGACCACAGCAGTGGTGGGATTCAAATATGTGAACAACCGGTTCTCTGTGTGGATGCCGCTTCTGGAAGTCCGTTCTGGGCCTGGGCAACAAAAAATTAGCTACCGGTTCTGCCGACCTGGTGCGAACTGGCTGAATCCCATCACTGGACCAAAGGTTTAGTCTTCTGAGTTTTCAGACTTGATCTCAGAGAACTTCTGTCTAGCAGAAAGATCCCACTTTCTCCATTTCTCACCATACTCCATCCCTCCCCATCTTTTTTATCTAGATTGAGTTATTATAGTATTGTATTTGCATTATTAGGTTTTGTATAGTTTTATCTTTTAATATGGTAAGCCACCGAGAGTTAACGTGGGGTAAGATGGCTGGCTAATAACTGTTACAAACAAACAAACAAAATAAATAGCCTACCTTATAGACATGGTGGGCAATCTAAAGATGCAGAGATTAATATCACCAACCCAAAATGCTTTACTGCGGCTCCTAGATCTGTCTCTGATCAGCAAGAAGTGATGGCTTAGCTTCTTGCTGTTGGACATAGAAGACCTTTTTAAAAAATAAATAAATTAAATTTTCTAAAATGAAACTTTTCCTACAGCTCCGCTCCTTAAAATTAAGCATCACCCAAATTACCTCATCACTCTACCCTCTGTGGTCATTGTCCACACAAAAAAAATGCTAAATATGGTCAGCGGACATCAAAATTTGGTTTACCCTGTACCTGACAGTCCCATGTTCAGCAGAAGTATAAAAATGGGGCCTAGATGTGTCTTTCTACTGTTCATGGCATAATCATAATTAAGGGCTTCTGGGTGTTGAATATTCATCCATAGTGCCTGATCTAAAAGGATCAGAACAAACATCATTTGAGTCTCTGGTAAACATGTTCTGGAATTCATGTGTGAATTGGCTTCGTGGTGATATCTATTAGCTGAATTATTCTTTTCTAATCTCTGGCAATCCTTAAAATCCTTCCTTCCTTCCTTCCTTCCTTCCTTCCTTCCTTCCTTCCTTCCTTCCTTCCTTCCTTCTCCTCAATTCCTGCACTTTTGTTTCTGTTTTTTTAAGCTTTCTTTTCTGTTTTCATTTCATTCTAAATATTAGTTTTTGTTTTTATCTTTCATTTTAATTTTTTTTAATAAAGTTATTTTGGAAGGAGAAAGGAGAAAGGAGAAAGGAGAAAGAAGAAATTTAGCAGAATAAGTGTGGTAGGCCTTTTCTCGAGGGCTGTATAAAAAGAAATTCTGCACCGTGTAGAAATGCAGTTCTTCTCAGGTTATTTCTCACACTGAAATTAGAAAGCAAATGACATCAACATTTAATACCTCCCTGAGGTATTTTGCCACAGCAATAAAATATAGAAGTGAGGCAAGAGAAAGCTTGCTTTGTTTTCCTAAGTTGTTTGCCTAGAGGGACTCCAAGTGCAGCATGTGTTTTATCATGGGGAAACACACTAGCTATGAGTGGGTGTGTTTTCCCTACTTGCTCACCATGCTATGAAAGATGCCTTTTACACTGACAAGCTTGCATGCTAGAATTAGAGAAAATGTCCGCTTGACAAGGCCTGTATACTGGAAGAGTCCTTGAGTCATCTGGATTGATCTCCTTCCCCTAGCATTCTGACATCTCTCTTCTGCTAGGGTCAGCACCGGATGTTAGAACCACTTCTGAAGGAGTAATGGTTTATGGACTTCAGGCAGATGAATATATGGAACAAGGGCTACAGGAAACGTCAGGAAAAAGAATGAGGGTATGAAACCCTTCGCCATGCATATGCATTAGATAATGAAATAAACAGACTATGTGCAGAGTTTAGGGACACGATTCTAAATCTTTTTATATTGCCAAGCTTCTTTTGGTACTGGGAAGTCTGTGTCTCATAAGTCTGTGGCTAGCAACCTCTATAGGGGTAGCTTCGGTGAAACCAGACTACACTTTTTGAGTTTAAATCAGTAGGGGTAAAAGCAAACCAAGGGTAGTATTTTCCAAGTTTGCTAATGAGGTGCATCAATCTGAAGAAGAATCTCCCATGACTATTCTCCTGAATGATGCTGCACAAGAAAAAAAACACAACATCTATTTTATATGTCTTTGTTCCACCCAATACATAGTGATGTGTTGTTCCTTAACTGTTAAAATAGAAGGTTTAAAATAGAAGGCTTAGACAGTGGTAGATTGCTTGAAACCATTATCCTGAAGTCATGAAATTCACTGAGTGATTTTGATATTCATATTTTTTAAGCTACTCTAACTTACAGATTTGCATATACGCAGCAAATGTTTATGTACATAAATACATGCAAGGACAAAGACAGCTATTAAAACTATGAGCTATAAAATTTAGCAAGCTTTGTTTCCAAGGGAAAATAAAATTGATTATTGAATCCTCTTACTTGTCATTGCATTGTAATTTAATTTAATTAAAGTCAAAATGAAAGGAGGGCTAGGAGTCAGAACGCCATCTATTATTTACTGATCGTGTCTTTCTTATTATTGAACTTACAATGCAGTGAATTATTAATTAAACAATTCCAAATTAATATGTTGCAATCTGCTATGGGAAGAAGAAGAAGAAGAAGAAGAAGAAGAAGAAGAAGAAGAAGAAGAAGAAGAAGAAGAAGAAGAAGAAGAAGAAGAAGAAGAAGAAGAAGAAGAAGAAGAAGAAGAAGAAGAAGAAGAAGAAGAAGAAGAAGAAGGAAGAGGAGGAGGAGGAGAAAGAGAAAGAGAAAGAGAAAAAGAAAGAGAAAGAGAAAGAGAAAGAGAAAGAGAAAGAGAAAGAGAAAGAGAAAGAGAAGGAAAAGAAGGAGAAGGAGAAGGAGAAGGAGGACAATTTAGCTTTTAAAGAAAAAATAAAATAAATTTTATAAAACTCTTATTCATGAAGAGCTGGTGACATACATCTGGGGCCATTTAAAAACCTTTATTTAGAAATTCTTGGTTTTCAATCCTACAGATGGAGAGAAAAGAAAGAAGAAGGAGGGCACGTGCTTTTTGTTTGGATTGGGACCAACACCTTTTCATGAATAAAGATCAAAACCAATGAATCGGTTGCAAATGATCTACTAAACATAATGTGTTTTGATTCTTTAACTGCAAGATAATATATTCCATAGTGCTCTTCCATGGCAACAAGGACAAAGCATTAGGCATATTGGGTGGGGGAGAATCAAACCAAACAAATCTTATCTTAGAGCAAGAATTTTATTAGGTTAATTCAAAAGTTCTAAAAAATATGTGCACATGTCATGGATCCTGGAAAGGGAGGAGGGTGGGAGGAAACTCACGGGCAGATGTATTCATTTAGAGCCTGGCACATCAAACATGGACTGGCGACGTATATTAACATTTCACTTAGATTAGTAAAACAGAATAAAATATAAATGTTAAAAAGACCTGTGTTCAAATGCCAATGTCTAGGCCAGGGGTCTTCAAACTTGGCCCTTTTAGGACTTGTGGACTTCAACTTCCAGAATTCCTCAGCCAGGCACGCTGGCTGAGGAATTCTGTGAGTTGAAGTCCACAAGTCCTAAAAGGGCCAACTTTGAAGACTCCTGGTCTAGGCCAGTGGTTCTCAACCTGTGGGTTGGGATCCCATTTGGGGTCGATCGACCATTTCATGGGGGTCGCCAAGCAAGGCTGTCCGCCATTTTTTTTGTCCGCCATTTTTTTGTCCGCCATTTTTCCCCCTTTTCCAGTGGGTGCCTTACCTCCCTTGGGCTGGGCCAGCTGGTGGTCGGCCTGCTCCGTCTCTGCCGCTTGCCAGCAATGCCTCGGCCGGCGCAGGGGGCGGAACCACGCATGCGCGGCACTCCCTGGCAGGGAAAGTCCTCGACTTACGACCGGTTGGGTAGTCCTCGACTTACGACCGGTTTAGTCCTCAACTTACGACCGGTTTAGTCCTCGACTTACAACCGGTTGGGGTCGCGGCATTAAAAAGGTTGAGAACCACTGGTCTAGGCCATTTAACCATTGATGTGCAGTATCATTTATATTTTTTTAAAAAATCAGGTACTGGACCAGTATATGTTCTCAGCTTACAGCCGACACAATGTGATCTACAGTTTGACGTGGGGGAGGGAGGGGGGCTGCAATCACACTGAGGGGAGACTACTAGGCCCTATTTACTGTATACAGAGAGTCCCAGCAGAAGTCATGGGAGATATGACTCCTATTCAGAATTGTCCATTGCTTATGCAGTAATTCAAAGTCTGGCACCATTTTTTTGTGCCAGATCATTTATATGTCTTCGTATGTCTGGACATCCAGAACTCCCATTTGGCTTTCCATTGGGAATTAATGGTAAAATTGTTGGACAGATGTTGTGCAAGTGGAAGGCTTGCTGGATTTCAGTTTTCCTCCTGAGAAATGAGGAAGATTGGTTCATGGGCAGAGATTATATGAAACCCAGAAGAAAGTGAAGGCAGTTAGAAATGCTGACATAAAAATAACAAACTGTTATTGATCAGTATATTGTATATTGATGACCCTGGCAATACTCTACTCCCGATAAACCGATATGTTTCATTTTTTTTAAAAAAAATGTGGTGGGTTTGAATACTGCTGGGCATAATATTAATAATTATGAATCACCATAATAATATCCTGCAATGGATGCTATACAGGGAGAAGAATATTTCTACCAGTCTCTGACTGTAAGCAAACCGACAAGAAAATTGTAATTTTATTATTTTAGCCACGTTTCTCTGTTTTGAAAGCAAACATAATATTGAATTTTTTATGGGTGCATGAAAGTTCTTCCTAAAATTGCCTTCCTTCAATACTAATATAGTTAGGGCACTTCTTCCAAGACAGTCAATGTGCAATTCAATAGCAACCCTGGGAAAAAAAATGGAATTAAAATCGCATTTATGTGATTAGTATCTTCTTCTTCGTTATCGCTATCACGATCGTTCTGATTCACAGTCGGCTTTATCTTTTTTGCTTTGTGTTTGTTCCATTCAAAAGCTTTACACACTTTACGAACCGATCATGCAGATTGGGGGGAAAAATATTCACCCGCACATTAGCATATGTGAACATGCATCCAATTATATGCATCCAACATATTGCATCCAGTACTGGTCACCACGATATATAAATAAAAAAAGATGTCAAGACTCTGGAAAGAGTGCAGCGAACAGTGACAAAGATGATTAAGGACCTGGAGATTAAAACATCATGAAGAACGGTTGCAGGAATTGGGTATGTCCAGCCTAGTGAAAAGAAGAATGGGGGACAGTGGTGGGATTCAGGCAGTTTGCACCAGTTTGGCAAAACCAGTAGCTAATTTTTTGTTGTCCAGGCCCAGAATGTACTTCTGGAAGCTGCATCCACACAGAGATTCACATATTTAAATCCCACCATTGACTAGAGATAACATTATAGCAGGGTTCCAATATTTGAGGGGCTGCCCTAAAGAAGCAGGGGCAGGTCCAACCTATTTTCAAAAGCACCAGACAGCAAGACAAGAAGCAATGGATGGAAACTGAACAAAGAGAAAAGCAATAGTGGTGAATATCTGTAGCTCGGGCATAGGATGAGGGTGAAGATTCTCTGATTTTGTGTGTTACTTTCTGAATGTTTTGTTACCAGGCTAGGTAACATCTTTGGTGGAGTGTAGGGGATGTCAATGTCAGTGTTCTACTTATATAAGAGCTTCGGATGTGGGAGTGGCAAGTGAGGGTCTTGTGATGGGCCAGGTGTGATTCATCAGAGAGAGGCTTGTGATGTGCTTTATGGTGTGCTTTACATGGAGCCTTGAGCCCACTTCCATTAGTTATGCAGCAGTCTGCAATGCCACAATTCTCGCAGCCTGTACGCCAGCAGTATGACACTTTTAAGCAGTTGCATTTATTTCTCTTTCTTATCTGCCAAGGGAAGGAACCGATTCATTCCTGGCTAGTCTTTTTTTAAATTATGGATGTGGCAAATATAAGCTAAATTATATTTAATTCTCTGTAAAAACTGTGTGGAATGGGCACCCAAGTCTGAGAAACAGTATCAGAGTTATGAGAAGAGTATGAGATTTATTTTATACATACATGTAAAAAGGGGGAATGTACAAGCTGATAACCATGTAAGCCAAATGAATAACAAATAACAGGGTTGGAAGCGACCTTGGAGATCTTCTAGTCCAACCCCCTGCTCAAGCAGGAGACCCTATATTATTGTGAATTATCACAAGACCCATCACAAGACCCATCACCAGCCTCCCACAGATGTCTTACTCCTGACCCACTAATTCACACCCTTCAATGACCCTGTCACAAGCCTCTCTCTGATGACTCACATCTGGCCCATTGCAAGACCCTCACTTGACACTCCCACATCTGAAGGCCTTATATACCGCATTTTTCTGTGTATAAAATGCTATTTCTTTTCCTGCAAATACCCTGTGCAAAAATCAGGTGCGTCTTATATAAGTGCAGTGTCTTATACACAGAAAAATAATGATAACCTCCGCAGCCCAGGGCATGTCTGTGTGGGTTGCCATGGCACCTGGTGCAGGTGTCAAGCCCCTGTGGTCTTGCCACTAATGGGAGGGGGAGGGGGCAATATCATCGGTGGGCCGAACGTCTGGATTTGCCAGCGCAGCTGTTCGGCGCTCTGCCAAACAGCTGATTGACGTGGAGAAACTCGCATGCCAGAGCGTCTTATACAAGGGTGCATCTTATAGATGGAAAAATACAGTAAGTAGAACACTGACACAGTCATCCACTAAATACTGCTGAAAATATTACCTAGACTGGTAACAAAAGGTTCAGAAACCCATTCTCAAGCTCGGAGCACGAACTGTCACCCTCAAGAGAGGAGCAACCTACAGCTAAAAAGAAATTTCCTAACACTGAGAACAATTAACCAGTGGAACAGCTTGCCTTCAGAAATTGTGGGTGCTCCATCACTGGAGGTTTTTAAGAGGAAACTGGACAGCCACTTGTCTGGAATAATATAGGGCAGTGATGGCGAGCCTTTTAGAGACTGAGTGCCCAAAAACAGGCCCTGCCCCTGCTCCACCCCCTGCCCCTCCCCCATTCTGCCCCCATCCCCTGCCCCGCCTGCCCACAGAGTAACACTCAATGCCTCCAGGGCCCGCCGCAGATCACCCAGACAGCCCAGCAGCACTATGGCGGTCACGCCTTCTGCCCGCGCCCTGCAGTATCAACTGTGCACAATGGGGTGTAAGGGCAGAGTCTTGTCTATGCTGTCTGGCTGCCATGTCCTTGGCTGCGCTGCTCCGCGTGGGCCATGCTCGAGGGAGAGTCTCCTTCAGGGGGGCTGCTGGTGAGGAGGGGGTCACAGGGGGAGGCAAGGCTGGGGCAACGGCACGTGTGCCCACAGAGAGGGCTCTGAGTGCCACCTCTGGGCACCCATATATGGTCTCCTGGCTGGACTGGAAGATGTTCAAGGTCCTGTCCAACCCTGTTATTTGTTATTCAATTGGCTTACATGGTTATCAGCTTGTACATTCCCCCAGATAGATAGATAGATAGATAGATAGATACTGTAGATAGATAGATACTGTAGATAGATAGATAGATAGATAGATAGATAGATAGATAGATAGATAGATAGATAGATAGATAGATAGATAGATAGATAGATAGATACTGTAGATAGATAGATAGATAGATAGATAGATAGATAGATAGATAGATAGATAGATAGATAGATAGATAGATAGATAGATAGATAGATAGATAGATAGATAGATAGATAGATATAGACATACATACATACATACATACATACATACATACATACATACATATATATTATGAAATAACTAATTAATTTACGATCACCAGGAGGGTTTAAGTAAAAATACTTTAATTGAAAACCAAGCTTTCGTTGGGAGCTCCCAATATCTTCAGGGTTAAAAGCCAGTTAAAGGAATGATTTAAATAATGTTCGTTAGTACTTGTGCTAGGTTCTTGGAGCAAGTCCTCAGTCTTGTCTGGATGGTCTGCATTTCAATCATTTTTATGGTGTTTGCATCCTGTTTGACTCTATCATTTTTTTGACTCTTTTGTTAACTGTCTCAGTGCCTTTCCCTCTGTTATCTGTCTTGGTGTTTCTAGTGCTGACCAAACTCTGTTGCTCTGTCCGTTGGTGGCAGTTATAGTCCTCACTTGAGGTGGATTCTCTGCATTCCATTCCTCCAAAGTCCTGTCTAGGCTGCTCTTCCTCAATGGTGCAAGCAGCATTGGATTTGAGAATGTTATTGTCAGTCACCCTCACCCTCTTTCTGGCACCGTCGTCTTCGTTCTTCCATCCAGGGGGTTTATTGAGGAGGTGTCAGAAGACATGCAGGTCTTCTGTTTGGTGGTCTTTTAACTCTTTATCATCTTCTCGAGTTTGTCTATGTCGGTTAGGTTGTTTATGGTGAGTGGAGTGATGATTCTTGTTCCATTTTCTCAGTGCTTGCTATGTGGGGCAAAGATCCACATGGCGATTACAGATATCATTAACCATAAGATTAGAAGTGTCATAGCGACGTTTCGATGAAATCACATTTCATCGAAATGTCGCTATGACACTTCTAATCTTACACGGGAGAAAACCCGAATGACCAAAGACTCACATATAAACACCCGTGAAAACCTCAGAAAACAAATATATATATATATATATATATATATATATATATATATATATATATATATATATATATATATATATATATATATATATATATATATATATATATATATATATATATATAT
>NW_015386407.1:94950-128007 GCF_001527695.2 Protobothrops mucrosquamatus
ACGACTCCCGACTTCTCCACTGTGGGGAGGGGGTCTTTGGGTCTCATCACCTTGGACCTCAGGGTTTGGTTGGGTTTATGTGCCACCCTCACCTTGAAGGGTGCCAACAGGCGAGCTGTGGCCTCCGATACGTTGTTAATATAAGGGAGGGTGACACGGGCCATCTGGGTTACAGGCTCCTCGGTGTTGGGTCTGACATATATATATACACATACATACACACACACACACACACACACACACACACACACACACACATACATACATACATACATACATACATACATACATAAATCTCATGGTCTTCTCATAACTCTGATGCTGTTTCTCAGACTTGGGTGCTCATTCCACACAGTTTTTACAGAGAAGTAAATATAATTTAGCTCACATTTGCCACGTCCATAATTTAAAAAGACTAGCCAGGAATGAATTGGTTCCTTCCCTTGGCAGATAAGAAAGAGAAATAAATGCAACTGCTTAAAAGTATCATACTGCTGGCATACAGGCCGGGAGAATTGTGGCATTGCAGACTGCTGCATAAATAATGGAAGTGGGCTCAAGGCTCCATGTAAAGCACACCATAAATCATTCTAGAACAGTCAGTAATATGTGTCTGCTTGTGAGTTTGCTGTCTCCTTCCCATGACCTTTCATCTTATGTCCCATTATGAAGTTTCTGTTTGGTGCAATTGATCGGGTCGGCTTTTTCTCTCGCAGGATGCCAAGTTGCGTACAGATTACAAGCAAACTTGCAGAGGTTCTTATCAGTTTGAAAAGTTAATTCAGAGGAAAGAAGCTGGCAAGGACAAGATTACAGATTCTGCCTTTTGTCTTTTCTCGTATGCAGATGAGTTGTCTTTGCTGGATTTTTAAATAAAAAATGGCCCCGGTTAAAATCTATCCAGGGCAGAACCAAAAATATCTGGCCTTGCAGAGGAAAAAAAAAGGGAGGGGAAAGGTTTTAGCAGCTTGGTGTTTTGGGGGACTTCAATTTGAAAAGGACTTACGGAAGTGGCATCCATATACTTCAGGTGGTCTGTTCTGCGCCTTGTGAAAAAGGGCTAGGGCAGTGATGGCGAACCTTTTAGAGACCGAGTGCCCAAAAACCACCCTGCCTCTGTCCCCCCTTCCACGCCCCACCCCACTCCACCTTACCTCACCCAACCCCCCACCCTGCCCCCATCCCCACTCCACCCCACCCTGGCCACCCACAGGGCTACCCACTGCCTCCACGGCCCGCTACAGCAGATCACCCAGGCAGCCCAGCAGCACCATGGTAGCCATGCCCTCTGCCTGTGCTCTGCAGCATACAACAGGGCACGAGGACAGAGTCTTGTCCCCGCTGCCCAGCTGCCATATCCTTGGCTGCACTGCTCCACATGGGCCACACCTGGGGGCGACTCTCCTCCGGGGGGGCTGCTGGTGAGGAAGAAGCCGAGAGGTGAGGTGGGGCTGGGATGATGGCACGCATGCCCACAGAGAGGGCTCTGAGTGCCGCCTCTGGTACAAATGCCATAGGTTTGCCGTCACTGGGCTAGGGCACCAACCGGTTCACTGAAGTCAACAAAAGATTAGCTACAGGTTCTAGTAAACTGGTGAGATCCGGCTGAATCCCACCACTGCATCCCTCCCTCAGTCATTTGACTTTGTATCAGGTGCTGAGTAACTGGCCCAGCTTGATGGCCATTTGGAGCCTCTTACGGTCATGTGACTATGTTTTACACAGATTTTTGCCAAAAATTGGCATTTACTGCCAGTTTTTCACAAAACCACCCAACTGTTTACAACACAGTCCTTTCAGCAGTTCCAAGAAAGTACCACAACCATTTGCACTATTTAGGTGACCCCGAGGGCACAGATAAACCTCCAAGTGGCCTCAACAATTCTCAGAGAGAGTGCTAATGACCAGATGACTGCAAGGGGGGAAAAAAATCCTTACGTTCTCCCCCATTCATTCAGAAATGAAGAAACTTCTTGGATGAGAAACGACACATTTTCAAGCAAAAACAAAGAAATTCCAATTGCCTTTTGAAAACAAAAAACAAAAAAACACATTTGGGTCCTAAAGGAATGCTTTGTTTGCTTGCCACAACCATCCAACTTTATAAAAAGTATCACACTTTGGAGATCTTTAAGCAAAGCAATTATGGTGGATAACTCCTGATTATTAATTGCTACACAGCCTCTTAAAAGAGAATTGCAAGCTGTGAACCATCTTAAACTATGTGTTAATCATTAATTTTAATAATGGGGGAGGGGTGGCTACCGAAGTAAGATGAATGTGTTTGCATGTTGCCATTTGTAACATTCCTGTTAAGAGGTGGCTGCAGTCAGCGCATTAATGGGTTTGGCCCTTTTCTAATTTATGATTCTCTCCGCACTTTAACAAGATTCGCGGTTCAGCCTGTAAAACAATTGTTATGGTAAACTGACTTTTGAAAATTAGCTACACACCAGTTGGTCCAGAAACCTATTCCCCTGGACTAGTCATGCACAAAATACCTTTGTGGAAAACCTTTTTCCAAGTGGGTGATGACTGGAACAACTCCAAATATCAGCCTGCTGAGGCTCCTCGCGTGACTGCCAGGGACACATCCTTCTACTCCATAATCTTAAACCATACAGGCAGGAGGGGGAGGGGAAAAATACACACTCTTGATCTAATTTCAAATCTGCATGCCATTTTAGATAAATGCCTCTCTTTTCAGGTTTTGTTCTCAAGGAGCGATGCAAATCAAAAAGGACAAGGTGGGTTTGTTCTTCTTTGCATGAAAGGATTCGTCACTATTCTTCTTCCTTCTGGACGGATTTCAAATGGTTAATGAGAGATTTCAACTGGACGCAGAGACAATAAAAGAATAGCAGTGTTGAAAGGGACCTTGGGGGGTCTTTTTAATAGCAAAATTGGCTGATGCCACACAAACTGAGCCCCTCTTTGAAAAGTAGCAAGCAGTGCTGACTACAATTAACAGAATAACAGAGTTGGAAGGGACCTTGGAGGTCTTCTAGTCCAACCCCCCGCTCAAGCAGGAGAACCTATACCACCTCAGACAAGTGACTGTCAAGACTTTTCTTAAAAAACTCCAGTGATGGAGCACCCACAACATCTGAAGGCAAGCGGTTCCACTGGTTAATTGTCCTCCCTGTTAGGAAGTTTCTCCTTAATTCCAGGTTGCTTCTCTCCTTGATTAGTTTCCATCCATTGTTTCTTGTCTTGCGTTCTGATGCTTTGTAAAATACCCCCGCCCCTTTGTGGCAGCCCTTCAGATATTTTCCAGGAGTCGTAAAATAGACAAGGACAGAAAACTAATTATGTTTGTCCAACGTGCTGAAATTTGGGGCTGCTCTGAAATGAATGTATATAATAACAGAATGTAGACATCAAAATCACCATCGGATTGGGAACACAGCTACTAAGTGTTAGTAGATGATGGCTAGAGCACGACTAGCATGGCTTCAGTAAGTGACATTTGATTTGTCCCTAAAGTGCTTTTTTAAAAAAAAAAAAAAAAAAAGTCAACTGGACTTTGTTTTCCCTTGAAAATGTTTCCTTTCTCATCTCAGAGCTGAAAAAGCTTCTTGGAGGAGAAACGAAACATCTTCAAGAAAAAAACAAAGTCCAGTTGCCTTTTGAAAAAAAAAGCACTTTGGGGACAATCATGACCTGGATGACTGAGAATCTCTGTTGACATCTGAATTCTTTCTCTAGCCTTTCTCTGGGTATCATCAGTATGCCAGTATCCCTGCACTGTACTTTTCCCAATACAGCGGTCTGTAAGTAAGGATTGACGTAACAATTAGAATTGGTGAAATAATAACAAAAGCAGCAATAAGCAATCATAGTGATACATAATATTATAAAGAAACGATTGATTGATTGATTGATTGATTGATTGATTGATTGATTGATGATGATGCAATATTAGTAGGTGCCAAGTTGAAAACATCATTTCACTCATCTTCATGCAATTGACCTTAAACAAGTATATTTCCGCATGTATGTGGGTATCTCTCCGAAGAAAATACATATGGATTATGAGAAATAATGTATTCTACTTGCTCTTGCAAAATACTTTTAACTTATTTCTAAAAATCCTTTATCCTTTCTTCCTTCTTTCCTTCCCTCCCTCCCTCCTTCCCTTCCTCTCTCCCTCTCCTTCCTTCCTTCCTTCTTTCCTTTCTTTCTTCCTCCCTCCCTCCTTCCCTCCCTCCCTCCCTCCCCCTTTTAAATATATTAAGCAGAGATGTATGAATAAGTTCCCCAAATCAAAAGTATGTTACAGTTTATGAGTAAATTATGCCTTATTTTAAAATGCTAATATAGTCCATTTACAGTTGATTGGCTATTTGGGGAAGAGAATGACTGTTAGGTCAAATTTTGACCACTTTATGTCATTTGCATCGTGGTGGAGTTGACACAATTGGTGTCCTTTGCAGTAAGCCCTTGGTGTAATTGCCACTAATCCATTAAATTGGGGAGTGACAGCTTAAGCTTTAAATAGAAAATGAGCTTGTTGTGTCCTGAGGTCCACTAAATGGAGATCTCTCTAAACTGAGGGCTTGCTCTATTAGCCAGACTGGATTGCAATAATTGAAAAATGAGTGTTCAGTTGGATCAGGTGATATAAAAGACTTTTGTGACGCTTCCATGGGAAATAATCAAGCAGCTTAAAAACATAGGACTCCATCTAATGAGCAGTAACTTTGAAAGTTTGTTATTTGGCTGGAAAAGCAGAGTGAGGTATACTTCAGCTTCGTTAACAGGCAGACAAAAAAGAGGTCATTAAGAACCTGTGTCCAAATTCAAATAAAGAAAATGTTTTAGATATTTAAATGTGACTGAATCTAAGAAAATTTTTAAAAAATGTTTTGAGTAAGAGTTAAAAGACTAGATGACTAGATGTATTGAATGGAATGTTTAAAGATTAAAGATCAAATATATTCTTAATTATGGTTAAAAAAATAAGAATTTAAGGAAATAAATATATATTAGCCTAGGAGGGATAGATATTTTAAATAGTATGTTATTTCTTATGTTTCTTTACTGTTGTTTTCCTTTCTTTTTTTTTTTCTTTTCTTTTTTTCTCTTTTCATTGTTTTATCTATTTCTTAAGACATGTAAAAATATGAGATGGCTTATATGGAAAAAATAGAGTTAAATTTGTAAATGTAAATGTAATATAATAATAATAATAATAATAATAATAATAATAATAATAATAATAATAATAATAATAATAATAATAATAATAATAATAATAATAATAATAATAATAATAATAATAAAGTTGGAAGGTACCTTGGAGGTCATCGAGTCCAACCCTCTGCCCAGGCAGGAACCCTACACCATTTCAGACAAACGGCTGTCCAGTCTCTTCTTAAAAACTTCCAGTGTTGGAGCATCACCACTTCTGGAGGCAGGTTGTTCCATTGGTTAATTGTTCTAACATTCAGGAAGTTTCTCCTTAGTTCTAGGTTGCTTCTCTCCTTGATTACTTTCCATCTGTTCCTTCTTGTCCTGCCTTCAGGCGCCTTGGAGAATAGCTTGACTCCCTCTTCTTTGTGGCAGCCCCTGAGATATTGGAATACTGCTATCATGTCCCCCCCTCATCCTTCTCTTCGTTAAACTAGACATACCCAATTCCTGCAACCGTTCCTTATATGTTTTAGCCTCCAGTCCCCTAATTATCTTTGTTGCTCTTCTCTGTACTCTTGAGAAAATCTCCATCAGCAAGAATATCTAGAATAAGGATTGTAACAGGATTTATGATGAGGTAACCAGAATGATTGAATAGAAAAGAAATATTATACTAATATGATTATTATTTTTAGGAATATTGGAATATATATGTCCATTGTCTTTCAGAAGAACATCAAAAGATTGATTTGGTCTAGGGAGGACTGTGGCACAGAGCCTGCTTCCCTTTTTCATTTTGTATCATGTCTCTTAGATTGTCAGCCTGCAGGTAAGACTTGTCTCTTTCAATGTCTATTCAGTGCTTGGAAAATTGTAAAGCTCTATATACCTTTAACAGCAACTGTCTTTGCAGTTATTTGCTGCTGGAACAAATAACTGGAAATGTATCAAGCACAAGCAGAAGGTTAACAGGAAAACACCAGAGCAAACTTGTGCAGTAAAATCCACAATATGGTGGTAACGCTCCAATCAGGAGCACTTATTTAAGTGATTCCATTCTCTCTTTCTCCTGTACCAGTCTAAATGCAGCTCATTTTCTGTTAAAAAAATATTCCTTCTTTGATGGTTCATGAGTCCCCAGAGTAAAGAATAACCCAGTGGGAAAAAGAATTCAGCTCCTGGAAAATATGAGATAAGTAATTGCTATCATTTTTGAATATTCATGTAAACTATCAAAATCATCTTGGCACCGAATCTATGAATTGTTATTACTCTCCAGATGTTAACGGAGCATCTACAGCCAATTCTAGTGGTGCCAAAATGTTGATTTATGGGCAATGTTTTCATCTCAGCCATGTCTCCATTACATGCCTATGTTTCAGCGCTGAATATTGAGTCATTGGGATAGGTCCCTGTGGTTCTGGACCTTAAATAAAGTATTTTTCTGTCCCTCTGTATCTTTTTTTTTTTTAACACACCCTAGTGCAAACACTCACTTAAAACCGTATGAAGTACTTTGAAAGACTGAACTTTATTAAAGTAGAGGTTCAAGAGTGATTGGACTCTTGTATAAGTTTAAAAAAACCCACATCCGCACGTGTGCTATCACATTCTCAGAAGCACTTTCCTGGAATCACATACTGTACAAAGTGTTTCTCAATCCTGTTCTTTAGTACTTGGATAGCCAACTACCACTGTATCACGTGGCTATAGACAACCTTGGAGAGCTTAACCATGGTTCTAATTAACCAGTGGAACCATTTGCATTTAGAAATTGTGGGTGCCCCATCACTGGAGGTTTTCCAGAAAAAATATTGGACAGTTGTTTATCCAGAGTGTTATAGATCCCTTCCATCTCTGTTATTCTGTTATTATCATTATACACTAACACAGCCCTTTTCCTACCCTCATCCAGCAGTATGTATAATACGGCAGGGTAACAGAAACCTAAATATTCCTGTTTTCACCACACCCAAGTACATTCATCTATATTATCTGGAATAATATAGGGTCTCCTGCTCATGCAGAGGGTTGAACTAGAAGACTTCCCCATTGCTAGCAATGGGGAAAAAGTCACGATACGTCACAAGTTTGATACCCCTGCTCTAGAAAGAGTGCAGAGAAGAGCAACAAAGATGATTAGGGGACTGGAGGCTAAAACATATAAGGAAAGGTTGATGGAATTGGGTATGTCTAGTCTAATGAAGAGAAGGATGAGGGGGGACATGATAGCAGTGTTCCAATATCTCAGGGGCTGCCCCAAAGAAGAGGGAGTCAAGCTATTCTCCAAAGCACCGGAAGGCAGGACAAGAAGCAACGGATGGAAACTAACCAAGGAGAGAAGCAACCTAGAACGAAGGAGAAACTTCCTGACAGTGAGAACAATTAACCAGTGGAACAACCTGCCTCCAGAAGCGGTGAATGCTCCAACACTGGAGGTTTTTAAGAAGTGACTGGACAACCATTTGTCCAAAATGGTATAGGGTTTCCTGCCTGAGTAGGGGGTTGGACTAGATGACCTCCAAGGTCCCTTCCAACTTTATTATTATTATTATTATTATTATTATTATTATTATTATTATTATTATTATTATTATTATTATTATTATTATTATTATTATTATTATTATTATTACTCTAGTCAATAACTGAGTTATTTTTCCCAGTTTTTGGTTGACTTTCAACTACAGCTTTACTTGCCCAGCTAAATCATTCATTTAGTGCAGATCTTGATTCATGATTTGGTGAATGACTTCCAAGGTCCCTTCCAACATTGTTGTTGTTGTTGTTGTTGTTGTTGTTGTTGTTGTTGTTAAAAACAAGGATGTCCAGTTGCCTCCTGAAAAAAAGCACCTTTGGGACAACCATGACCTGAATGACTGAGTCATCATTTCATGGCAAGATCAGGAATGAGTGCAATGGAAGCCTTCAAATGTTGCCTATCTGCCAGTTAATCATGGCTAACCGTTTTTTTTTTTTTTGGAAGGACTGGTATGGAAGAGTAATTCTATATGATTTCTAAGATGTGCAAATGTTGGAGCTTTGTAATGGACATTGTTGTCCAGATACCTGCAGAATCCAACAGTTTAGTCAAAACAACTCCGTCAACATGAATCTGTTGTGATGCAAGCTCCACAATTTTTTGTTCTTATGAATGATGCTGTGGTAGAAACAGGACAGAGCTATCTCAATAGCATGGAGATTCATTTTTGTCTCATTGTCTTCCCTTTTTTTTGCAACCCAGGGACATTCTGTGTCCAGATAATACACAGGAGACAACCCTCTGCCAATAAGTTTTTGAACCAGGACTTTCAGAAATGAAACTCCAAGCCTGCAGTTTTCTATATGCTCACCTAGGAGGAGAACCCCTTGAACAAAGTGGAATGTCTTTTTGAATAGCAAGACCAAAAAAAATAAAATAAAAATGGTAGCATCAGATGTTTCGATGTCTTTTTTAAAAGCCCCTTCAGGCACTAAAGATACTTGAAAAGTGATTCAACAGAATATTGAAAAAGATGTTGACTCAACTTCAAAATCATTTTAAGCCTATCCATTGTCAATCTTGCCTTTGTAAAGGCTGAACAACAGAATGGCATAAAGTGAAGAGAGCCCATCAGGAAAGAAATTAAAAAAAAAAAAATTGAGAGAGAAGGATAAGGAAAAAAACTAGTTTAAAAGCAACCTCAGGCATTTTTTTTCACAAGCTCATTCTTTGAAATAAAATTGGAAATTAAAACAATTATAAAATACCCATGAAATGAAGACAGGAGCTAAGAAAAACGTGCTGATGGAAAATGAACCAATTTAAACAAGTTGTCAAAGAAGAAACAAATAATTCAAACTATATAGCCATTTTCCTCTGGTGATTACACCTTGACATTTATTGGACTTCTTCCTATATTTCACGATATGAATATCTGGTCTTTTTGTCTGTTCTGTCTGTCAATACAGTGATGGCTGGTTTCACAGTTCAAAGATAACTGCTTAATTTAAATTATGTATATGTATACGTTGCACACATCTAACTCAAGTTATTCTGATCTATTTTTAAAATCTTTTTCAGATTCGTTGCTGTTAGTATCCCAGTCCTAATTTTAAGCTTGGTTTTCTTGCACTATTTGTATCTATACATTGCATCTTTAAAGTTTTGATTATAGGATGAGCCAGGAATTGTCTTGATCTTCAGAGTTAGTTTCAGAAATATATTTTCTTAAATTTGACATGCTTTGATTGAATGGAACTAGATTATGCATCAGAGTATCCTATCCCGGGACCTTCTTGACATCTTGTGACTACAACTCCCATAGCTCCCAGCCAGCTCTTCCTTGCCCTTCTTGACAGTGAGCTGTAGTTTCAACAAATAGGCAGAACACCAATGCAACACTCTGTTTTCTTGATGCAGAGTAAGTTAGTCCTATATAAATCAACTGGTAAAATCAATTTCAGTTAGTCAACATTTCAATCCAATTTGTCTTATAACTGACACTGTGACAAAAATAACAATAGCAGACTTACTTGAAAATTAAGGGTTTTCTTAGCTACAAACAGGATTTTAAAATGTCAAACATGTTCTACTGAAAGGAGAGCATTTTCAAGTCCAGTTATTACCAACAGAAGAGTTAAGACTATCCGAATGTAATTCCTCTCTTCGCAAGCAACTAAGTCCTTAATTCTTTTGCTGCGCATCTGTGATATTCCAGAATATTCAATCTTTAGTGAAGACCTTTCAGATTAAGTCATTTTAATTTACTTTATGATGGAGATTCCAAATAAGGTTTCGTGATCCTAAATGTTCTCCAGCTCCACCACTGCAAGGGACTGATTCTAGCAAGAAAAACAGAGAAATGATCTCAATTGCGAGAGTTATTTTCAGAAGTGTATTTGCTTAAATTTGACGTCTCATACGTTCAATTCATTTACTGGGCACTCAAATATTCTCTGAATGTTTGGCTTTGCTTGTGTTTTATTTATAAGGAATATGAAATATAACACAATTGAAAAAACGTGGAGGAACATTTCTACCAATAAAGAACATTATTGCTCAGCTGGGAAAGCAGCATTGTGTGAACTTTAATCAGTTAATATTGGCTATATCTAGTTTAATGAAAATAAGGGGTGGGGTGACAGGATACTGCAATCCCAATATCTCAGGGGTTGCTACAAGGAAGAGGGAGTCAACCTAGTCTGCAAAGCACCTGAAGGCAGGACAAGAAGCAACGGATGGAAATTAATCGAGAAGCAACCTGGAATTAAGGAGAAATTTCCTGACACTGAGAACAATTAACCAGTGGAACAACTTACCTCCAGAAGCTATGAATGCTCCAACACTGGAAGTTTTTAAGAAGAGACTGAACAGCCATTTGTCTGAAAGGGTATAGGGTTCCTTGCCTGATCATGGGGTTGACTAGATGACCTCCAAGTCCCTTCCAACATTATTATTGTTATTATTATTAATAATAAATATGGCATAATTGGGAGGATTAGGGCTGGTTTGAATGCTTGGGTTATCATTCACTTACTGACTCTAGCATTAAACACAAACTCGCCTCTCAGCATTAAAGTCAGTGCGTACATTTATGAATTTGTTCACACGGCTTCTACAGATGATCCTCAACTTACGATCACAACTGAGCCCAGAATTTATGTTGCTAAGTGAGAAATTTGTTAAGTGAGTTTTGCCCTATTTTATGACTTTTCTTGCCACATCGGTTCAGTGAATCGGTGCAGTGCTTAAATGAGTCAGGCAGTTTTTAAGTGAGTCTGGATTCCCCATTGACTTGGCTTGTCAGAAGGTTGGAGAAGGGGATCACATGACACCGGGACATCATACCGTGTTTCCCTGAAAGTAAGGCCTACCCCAAAAATAAGCCCTAGCTTGATTTTTAGGGGTGGGCCTAATATAAGCCCTATCCCAAAAATAAGGCCTAGTTTTGGGTTGAGGCACACACCTAAAAATCAAGCAAGGGAGGGGGTGGGGATATGGAGCTGCCCCACCTGCCCCACACCCACTTACCTTGCAGACAGATCACCATGAATTGGCACCTGTCTCGCTTCACTGACCCATTTCACTGGCCCACTTCTTCTTCTGAGCCCTCTTCTGCAGCCAGGCCTGCATTTCTCAGTCATGGGGCTTTTGAATCCATAGCTCGGTATTCAGCTGCTTAGGCCTTCTGGAAAGACCTGACTGCAAAATGCAGGCCCGAATATAGCTGCAGAACTTTGGCCCCAGAAGAAGTGGACCAGCTGGGTGGGGCTGTCAGTGCTGGAGGTGAGTAAGGCCTACCCTGAAAATAAGACCTGGTGCCTCTTTTGGAGGCAAAAAAAAAATAAGACCCACATCTTATTTTCTGGGAAACATGGTAAATATGAACCAATTGTCAAATATCTGAATGTAAATCACGTGACCATGAGGATGCTACAATGGTCATCAGGGTGGAAAACGCTCACAAGTCACTTTTTTCAGTGCTGTTGTGACTTTGAATGGTCACCAAATGAACTGTTGTGAGTCAAAGGCTACCTTTATGCTGCTGCAATCAAACCCAGCTCTGAATTGCTAACACGTTTGTGGAAATAAAATTTAAAAGTACAGTATTTAAGACACAAATGATATTATGTCGCGAAAAAGCACCAGTGGGAAGTCAAACTTTACAATTATTAGAGGAGGGAGCTGCTCATAACGTTCTTACTCTCAAGGCCTGTTGAAAAGACAGGTGTGGGGTAATCTAGATTCAAAAAAGAACCATTGTGGAACAGCATTTTTTTTCCCAGAGTTGACAGTTCACATATTCAGAAAATATGCAACTGCTTATAGTGGTTAATTGTCAGCCAGAATGGAATAGAGTGGAGTGGAGTGGAATGGAATGGAATGGAATAGAGTGGAATGGAGTGGGGTGGAGTGGAGTGGAGTGGAGTGGAATGGAATGGAGTGGAATGGAATAGAGTGGAATGGAATAGAGTGGAATGGAGTGGGGTGGAGTCAAGTGGAGTGGAGTTGAATGGAATGGAGTGGAGTTTCAATGGAATGGAATGGAGTGGAGTGGAGTGGAGTGGAGTGGAGTTGAATGGAATGAAATGGAGTGGAGTGGAGTGGAGTTTCAATGGAATGGAATGGAGTGGAGTAGAGTTGAATGGAATGAAATGCAATGGAAAAGTTATCAATTGACATTTATTAAGGCACAGAATTGATGACCTTGGAGATTTTACTAGATTACAATGCCAGTGGGTTATGCAAGCTGTGGATGATGGGGAATGCAATCTGGTGCCTGAGTTAGACTAATTAGGGCCAACAATCAGAAAACATATTTCGATCTGTGAAGAGCATCTGAATTGACCCACTTCAGTCCAAATCAATTCACTTACTTTCAGCACAAAGAAGGAAAAAAAAACTCTCAGTCTATAAATTTTAGATTCTGAGTTTTGTCCAAATCTATCTGTGCATGAATAGATGAATATTCACACATCATAAGATTTTGTTTCATCATCATTATTTTTTTCTTTAATCCCACTGAAATAGGTGGTTTTACAAAATATGAAGCACATATGCAATTGAAACTGGCTTTGCGTTTTTTAAAGAATTTATCAGAAACATAGAAAAGAAAGAAAGAAAGAAAGAAAGAAAGAAAGAAAGAAAGAAAGAAAGAAAGAAAGAAAGAAACTGTTTATGTTGTAAGTCACCCAGAGTTGTTAGATATGAGATGGGTGGCAAATAAATTTCTAAATAAATAAACAAACAAATAAATAAATGTGACCTGCCACCAATTTATTTTGTGAGAGCTTGATGGACTAGAAGTGTATTCGATAATTATATTTCTCATACATGTCTCCATTTCCAGGAGCAAAACAACAAACCTACTTCTACAACTGTACTCAATGTGATAAGACCTTTGTTTACTTAAAGTTATTGTTGGAGAAGGAGAATGCAAATAAATTACATATTAAATTTCTGTAAGGCACTCCCCAGTGGGTTTCAGGCTATAATACCAAATGGTGGTTAGTAATTACAGATATATGTAATTATATATATATACTGTATTTATCTATCTATGAAATTATAAATACAAACATAAAATAGTTATGGTCGGCCAGCTTCAGCATTCAATTTCTCAGAGCCTGGACAATTTCTTTCCAAACATTACACATATAACAAGTACTACATTATAACAATTTAAGGGGGAAAAAAAAAAACTCAACTCCAATCCGTTCCCAGACAAATGTCTGGAGAAATAATGCTTCTCATTATAATATTTGCAAATAAATGTGCACTCTCATGCCAGGATCAGTGCTGAGAAAGAAAAATATTTAGAAGAAAAAAATGGAATAAAGAAAATATCTATGATTTTTTTTTCCATTGCAGCATATTTTGTTTTACTTTCTTTTTCTAATACTAACATACACACATGCTAATGTGTGTTAACGTGTCACCCAAAAAGTGTTATTACTATCACTCAGGGAGTGTTTCAGTTTCTAATTCTGGTTGATTGCTTTTTTTTTTATTAAAGAAAAGGGAGGAGGAGGAGGAGGAGGAGGAGGAGGAGGAGGAGGAAAATAGATTGGCGAAAAAGGAGCAGCAGAAGGTATTTGGTAAAGCAGCATATAAGTCATCATTCAATTACATTGTTATTGCATCACAGAGAAAGTCATTCTGGGTACATGTATGTATGTATATACTGCAGCCAATTTTGCTCACCATGTTACAAAAAAGATGTTGAGCGTTTGGAAAAAAAATTCAGAGAAGAGCAACTAAGATGACCAAAGGCCTGAAGACTAAAACATACGAAGAACGGCTGCAGGACTTGGGCTTGGCTAGTCTAAAGAAAAGAAGAAATAGGGGTGACATGATAGCAGTATTCCAGTATTTGAGGGACTGTCACAAGGCAGAGGGGGCCAGGTTGTTCACCAGAACACCAGAGGGCACGACAAGAAACAGTGGTTGGAAACCCATCAAGGAGAGAAGCAACCTGGAATTAAGGAGAAACTTCCTGACAGTGAGGACAATTAACCAGTGGAACAGCTTGCCTCCAGAAATTGTGGGTGCTCCATCATTGAAGAGTTTTAAGAAGAGACTGGACAGTCACTTGTCTGAGATGGTATAGGTTCTCCTAATTGAGCAGGGGCCTGGACTAGAAGACCTCCAAGGCCCCTTCCAGCTTTATTCTGTTCTGTTCTGTTCTGTTCTGTTCTGTTCTGTTCTGTTCTAGCATGTATGTATGTATGTATGTATGTATGTATGTATGTATGTATGTATGCAGGGCTTTTTTTTTCTCATAGAACGCCCAGAACGGAGTTCCGGCACCTTTTTTGGATGGAACCTTGTAGGGTAGGCAAGGCGGGTTGTATCACGTGTGTGAGTTCCGACACCTTTTTTTTTTTTTTTTAGAAAAAAAAGCACTGTATGTATGTATGTAAAATCTGTGCCTTCAGAATGCCTTCCTCTGGGATTTCTGCTGATGAGTAAAAGCCAGTCTCCATGATTTGTTTTCTCATTTTCTTTCTCATTTTAATAACTGAAGGGATTGAGCTTCAAACTTCATGGCAACTGTAACAGAGAATTTACCTAAAAGATCATAGAAAAGAGGAAGGAAGGAAGGAAGGAAGGAAGGAAGGAAGGAAGGAAGGAAGGAAGGAAGGAAGGAAGCAAGGAAGGAAGCAAGGAAGGAAGGAAGGAAGAGGAAGGAAGGAAGGAAGGAAGGAAGGAAGGAAGGAAGGAAGGAAGGAAGGAAGGAAGGAAGGAAGGAAGGAAGGATACATTCTGGTCATTCCATCCAGTGGTGTCCATTCACAAATAGGTATATCGTTGTGCCATCACAAAGTATACAGTAAATGTGTACCACTCATGATTTGTTGCTATGAAGTAGTCGGTCTTAGATATCCCGCCACTAGCAGAATGTAAGAAATGATGCCCTCTGTAGAAATATGGCAGTCCCAAGGACTTTAAGGTCCTCTGGAGGAAGCTGGATATGATGCCTTCCATGTAGTCCAATGAGTCTTACCTTCACCATGACAAAAATCCTGTGGGATTCACTGTACTGGAAAGCAAACCATGAACTTCTTTTTCGTGCAGATTTACAACCTCAAACTCTTTTGTCCACTACAGATTCCCAAATACATACAGGATTCTTGACTACATAAAAGTAGTTGAATGATTCTTTATCGATTTGTCCTTCTTCAAGATGGGAAGATGATGCCGTGTTGAAAAAGGCCCCACCTTGAAAACAAGATACCTCTCCAGAATAGCCCACAATTGAATAATAAGGAGCAACACAAAGTAACAGATGAACCAAAATAAATCAGGAGAGCTAAAAAGCTGTATACACAGGTAAACATCTCCTAAATTTTAAATTATAAAATCAGTAATTCAGGAATGCCTGAATTCCATTGGACTATACATGAGGATGTGCTCTAATGGTACTGCAAGGTGTATACATATGGATAGCTTTCATTGCTTTAATTAGTGCACTCTTCTGCAAAATGTTTCTCTTCATAGCATAATTTTCCTGAGAATGGACACATTGTTTTTCCCACCTACCTATGAAACATTTATTACATTGAATCAGAATAACAGATTAACAGAATAACAGAGTTGGAAGGGACCTTGGAGGTCTTCTAGTCCAACTCCCTGCTCAAGCAGGAGACCCTATAGCAGTTCAGACAAGTGGCTGTCTTTTTAATAGTCTCCAATGATGAGTGGAGCACCCACAACTTCTGAAGGCAAGCTGTTCCACCCATTAATTCAGGGGTCTTCAGACTTGGCCCTTTTATGACTTGTGGACTTCAACTCCCAGAATTCCTCAGCCAGGCATGTTGGCTGAGGAATTCTGGGAGTTGAAGTCCACAAGTCATAAAAGGGCCAAGTTTGAAGACCCCTACATTAATTGTTCTAACCGTCAGGAAATTTCTCCTTAGGTCTAGGTTGCTTCTCTCCTTGATTGGTTTCCACCCTCTGTTTCTTGTCTTGCCTTCTGCTGCTTTGGAAATAGGTTGGTTCTCTCCCCCCCACCCCTTCTTTGTGGCAGCCCCTCAAATATTGGAACACTACTATCATGTCATATCAGACTCTTCGAGCACAATACTTTCAAGCTAAATGGGTCGGCTCATGAAATCTTTCCATCACATTTTAAACATTGCTTTCGCTTATTATACTTCTAACAAGATGCAATCCCAAAGATCTCCTGATATAGTTGATGTGCTCCTGAGCTCTTGCAGACCTCTGTATGCTTTAGTAGTTTAGCTGGAAGAGCAGAAGGGGAAAGTTCCAGCGTTTTCCTACTGAAGCCAGGCTTCTGAAAAAGACAGGAATTGTGGGTCCAAGCAGGCTTCACTGTTAATCACTCCCTAATGCCTGGCTCTGGTTCATGTAATTTGATGCCTCCAAAAAGTCCCTCAGGCTGATCTGCATGTCTCAGATGCAGCAGATGCAATGAGAGGAAAAGAGTCCTTCCTTTCCACATGGCTGAATTTCTGTCAGGATGGAAACCAAAGGCTTATTGAGAGATGTACAGGATTTGCCCAGAAGTGTTTGGGTGTCAGAGAAACTGTGTCAACTCGTTGGATGGAAGCAAAAGGGCGATGTCTGGGTATAAACCAAGGCCAAGATCAGATTCCACTGAAGTCCACAGAAAGCTCTTGATGCCTTTAATTGGATTTAGATCTGGTTCTTGGCTCACTCCCCAATTACAGCTGGTCTTTTTTTTTTCTTTCTTAATGAATCCAAATGCTTGCCAGGACAATGTTAAGATGTGCAAGGCCTAGGAGGGACCACAAGCAACTTTTCAGAAAAAAAAGTTAAGGATTTCTTTTCAAGAAGGAAATAGCCTCTTTCCTCTTTAAATCAGCATTCTGCATTGACTGGTGGGAAGCGCTACTTTTTTCTGGTTCCCTGGAGTGACATATGCACTGAAAGGACCATAGCAGATATACTCATGGCATTCAAAGGAGAGAATACACAGACAAAACTTGTCTGTCTCACTAGATGAGGTAACCTACAATATTTTCTCCACACACTGACGGGACATAGAAAGCTAGCTTGTAGGGAAGCTAGTCCATTGTTTTCTTTCCTGGTCTTTTGGTTTTTATACAGACAAACAGTGTATTTTTCTTCTTCTGACAGTCGATGTTTATTATGACAATTGGTATTACAACCTTTCCCCTATACACTTTTTTTAATCATGTAAACCAGGGGTCTTCAAACTTGGCCCTTTTATGACTTGTGGACTTCAACTCCCAGAATTCCTCAGTCAGCGTGCCTGGCTGAGGAATCCTGGGGGTTGAAGTCTACAAGTCATAAAAGGGTCAAGTTTGAAGACCCCTGCTCTAGCACCTAAATGCATCTCTCCTTGAAATCTCTTCTCAAGGTTGTATTTATCCACGAGAGATTAACAATTGCAATTTATCATTAATGTTGTCACCTTACTAATAGTAACAATGATGAAGACTTCTATTCTAAATAGAAAGTCTATTCTAAAGTAGGCTTTTTGCATTTTATTTAACCTCAGGGTACCTGTAATCTATTTCTAGGTATGTGAACAAATACAGGAATTTTATAGGAAATAAAAGTGTTTTTTCTTAATAGTGTGGAAGTTGAGTTGTGGCCACTGGATTAGTTTGCGTTGTTGGTTTGAAACTTTTCGCTTCTTCGGTCTTCAGTCTGCTTAATAGTTTTTAGAGAAGTTCACATTTTAAAAATATTAGATGTTTCGAGGTTCATGTTGACTCCAGCATCAATCTGCTCTTCATTAAGAATTAAGTTAATTAGAATGCCATGTCTTTAAGAAATCCATTCCCTCAAGTAATTATGTATCTTTATTGGACATAAAATTTAACTTGCTTAAATAATAATTTTAAAAAAAACCTCAAACTGAACCATAACTGCAATGGTCTGCATCCCCATAATCTTCTAGGAATGCTTAACTATTATCTCCATTATCTTTGACTGGGATTAAGTTACTTGGAATTAAATTTAAACTCGACTGGGACTGTGTTGTACCTATTATTTACTGCTAAATTTTAATCATATCCTTGTTTGGCTAACAGTGACTGTTTCATTGGATTTTTGGACAATAACATGCTGTGTATTTAGGTAAGGGAAAGGCCTAATATGTGGTATTTTAGGAAGGAAAATTGTAAAATTGAAGACTGGAATATCACCATTAGCAGCACTTATACTCTAGGTCGCCTAGAGCTTCTAGCCTATCGTAATAAAGACAAAGAGGTAGAAAGCAATTGGCCTTAAAAAGTATGTCTGTAAACCAATTACTTTCCCTCTGTTACCCACTGTACCCTTTCAAAGGTGGATTAAGACTCAGCCCATGGTTGACATCTTGCTTTTCGTTCCACTTTTAAAGATTGCTGTCACTCATACATGTTATACATTATCCTAACCTTTCTCCAGAGACTTCAATGTTCTCAATCTTTGCCAATTTCAACTGGCTGTACTACAGTGAATTTTTTGGTGTGTGTGTGTGTGTGCATGTCAAGTGTCAGGGAAATCAGGCGATTCAGGCAGTTCAAATGAGTATAAAGATTTATTGCAAGTTTAAGCTCTCTACAAGAATCTGAGCAACTAGCGGCCAAGGGAAATGAATGGGAGATAAGAAAGGCATTCAAGATGGGCTGGATTTAAATCTCTTGTGGGAACACAGGGACTCGTGACTGATGATGCATTTGACTCCTCCCTCAGGCTTAGCCTGGTCATCTCCTACAGGGAAGTGGGAGAGATCCAGGGGAGGGACCGCAGACAATTGACAATAGTGGGAATATTACTTTCTTGTTATTTCTTTCCCCCATCAGTGAGTTAATAAGGCTAAAAACTCCCACAAGACAATCAGGAATTCAGAACATTTATTGCAAGAGCTGAATAACTGTAAATAACGTTGAACTGGCAAAGCAGTAACAAGGAAAACTGTTTAGATATTTATTCAGTCAAAGTCATCAAACACCCCTCACAAACGGACGTAAGTACCGTAATAAGCAATGCACCCCTAGCCCATTATATGCTTTTATACTGTGGAGGAAAGAAAATGAGAACTGCTATATACAACACAACTTCAGTTAGTTTTAATTTTTTTTTTGTCATCGCTGTTGTTGGTAAAAAGAAATTAACCACTGATATTTTCAACTTTTATTGTCTGAGTTTATTTGAAGACTAATGTTTAACTGTGGCACAAGATAATTTTTACTTTTTTTTTCCCTTTAAGGACGATTTCTCCCCTACGTTGCATGCTATTTGTTTAAATTTTTTTTCGTCATGCCTTAAGAAAACAAAAAGCCTAAGATTGTTGATTAGGATTTGTTAGACATGCAACTGAGATCTTATTACATTAGAGTCACTTTGCTGGTTCCTTTCCAAGTGACCGTGAAACTGGTTATCTGCCAGGCATTGACCAACGATGAGAACAAACAGTTAAACAGCAAGAATTAGAGACTTACCTCTGTCATTTTTTCCCCCAACTACCCTACCAGGAGAATGCTTGGTTACATTATGAAGGCACAACACATTAAATATTTTGTGGCTATGATCTAAAAACACTTGTGTTACTACAACATCAAGGCAGATGATGATCAACACAACTGGTGCCATTTCAGCAATAGGAACTGTCGTAAGTAAAAACACATTTCACCCAAGTATAAAGGAAGCAACTGCTAGAAATTGGTGCTGAGTGGCACAATTATCTTAAAAGTTTGACTGGCCAAGCTCCATTGAGATACCTCAGTTCTTGAATACCTCTCCCTAATTTCATTGGGACTCACTCAGCCAACCATCTTGATAGACTGTGTCCACAGCAAATAACCTTCCACTTAATTTTGATTAACATCATATTTTCATGTGAGTAGGCAGCCAACACCCTGCAACTTTGCTGCCAAAGTCACCCATCCAGCTGCTATCACAGTTGATGAGCCCTGTTGCTCCTCTTTGATTTCAAATCAGAATATTAAGAAAAAATAATAATAATAATTGTGGCTAAAATTTCAAAGCCCTTCTTTCAAGTGCATTTATAGTTTAGAACTAGCAGATAGGATTTTCTTTTCTAATTAGGAAAAAAAAAAGTGAAATTAAAATGCCCATCCACCCCATCCCCTCATTTGCTCTGTTTTTAACACAAGTGTTTTGAGTTCCTTGGAACATGGTGTGTCAGACAGATCATTTAACACGAAACACCATCACCAAAACAAACATTTTTTTTCTTTTCTTTTAAAGAAAAGGAAGGAATGAATTAAGGTAGGGGAAGAAAAAAAAAGTAACCGTGAAACACAGAATTAGGCTACAGTATTTTTAGGTGAACGTTATAAGTACACAAAAGTTATTAGTAATAATTTGTTCTATTTACAAGTACTTGAACACTGATTGACTTAACAAGTGTCCACTAACGTTGTTAATAGCACAGTAGGTTTAATGTTTGCAGTTTTAGTTGTTTTGTTTCAGTAAAGATGTCAAGTATAGCAGTCCCAGCACGGGTTCAATGGCGACAATAACACAATTTTCTAATTGGATATACTTTCTAAGAATTGCAATTCATTTCTCTCTCTCTCTCTCTCTCTCTTTCTCTCTCTCTCACTCACACAGACACGCACGCCGTATTTCCTTTTCCTCTCATTCTTCCAATATATTTTTCTACTGTTTACAGCAGCAGTCCAGGGTAAAAATAAAAAATATCTTTTTTTAAAAAACAGAACAAAAAAAGCTAATTAACAGCTCCACCCCCTTATCCCCAATAAATTGAAAAAAAGAAAGAAAGAAAGAAAGAAAGAAACCAGGATATTTGCCAAATGGAGAGAATCTCTGTAAGAGTTTGATTATGTCTATGTAACAAAACCACACGACTAGTAGAAATGCTGTTGCTTTGTAATTCAATGGAGCTATCCCACAGTTATGCATATCTCAGCTATGTGACGCATAGTTCTAGAGGTCTACCCAGTACATAAAGCTCTGACACATACACACACACAGTATTAGCAAGTCTAACTAGGCTAAGGTCCCTGCTCCAAAGAAACCATTCTTTATAGCTGGTTTTCCTTCGGACTCTCCACGGCTCCTGTTGCATGTTTATAGGACTTCAAGTTAGCCAACGGAATGTCTGTCATGTGATTGCTGGGGTTGAAATGCCCTTCCCCAGAGCCAAATTGCTTTCGGTCATTGAACTGGTTTCTGTTGCTATCTTCTTTCCAGGTCCTGCTCAATGTATGTCCATTCACCAGTTTGTCTTTCTTCATCCATTCCTTCGGAGGTGCAAAGGTGGAGAGTGGAGATTTGGGCTGGGGGTATGAACCCAAGGTAGGGGGCATCCAACAATTGTCTGAATGGCCCAGCACAAGACATTCTTGGGTACACATTTCTGTAGCTTCAGCCAGTCCTCGGGGTCCAAGAGGTCCATCTGCAAAGAGGTGTGTGGGGAGGGGGGGGGGGCAAAGGGAAGAGAAGGAATGGGGGCAGAAGAAAAAAAGAAAGAAGTTAGAGTTCGAAACAATCTCACATTTAGACACACCAAGAGAATCACAAGCACGGCAGTAGCACGGTAATAACAATCCAATTCAATGGTTCACCTGTGCATTTAAAAAAAAAAATAAAAGCAAAAAAACGAAGCAAGGGATGGGGTGCATAAAAGAGGAACAATCTTCAGTGCTTCTCGTTGTAAAAAAACCAAGGTCTTCTCTCAAGCACACATTACACAAAAATCCTTGCTGATTTCTGGATGAGTGCTAAGAAAACAATTCCTGATGCTAAAAGCAATGCACTAATGGAGCCAATTATCAAGGGAGAGCGTGAACTCAGTGGCTGATTATATTCCAACAGGGCCTTCTTCCAGAGATGCATGAATGTTTGCACCACATTTGTGTGTCTGCGTTTGTGTGTCTCTGTGTGTTTGTGTGTTGGACTTGATGGCCCAAATACAGGCTTCCCACTAGGGATGCCCCGATGCAGGGAAAAATCCCTAATTTTGCATACGCTTGCTTTGCTTAAGATGCGCAAAGCAAAGTGACGTTCTTCCAGAATGTTAATTCTTCTCTCTCTCTCTCTCTCTCTCTCTCTCTCTCTCTCTCTCTCTCTCTCTCTCTCTCTCTCTCTCTGTGTGTGTGTGTGTGTGTGTGTGTGTGTAAAAAAGAGAGTGGCCTCACGCTGTCCTCCGACAAGCTGACACGCTTATTGGGTGGGGCTCCTGCCTTTGCTGCATCTCTGAAGAAAGCAGGAAGCAGCAGGAAGCAGCACGAAGCAGCTCTCTCTCTCTCTCTCTCTCTCTCTCTCTCTCTCTCTCTCTCTCTCTCTCTCTCTCTCTCTCAAAATGGACTGGTTTATCTATTTACAGAAGTATGCAATAATCCTAAAGAGGAAGCAGTCCAGACTGCAGAAGAGTTGATCCGGAAGCAGACTCAGTCTGGAGAAAGAAGGGAACATTTCTAGTGAAAAACAAAACACACACAAAAAAACCGGAAAACCGTCTGAAATGTAATTGCAACATTTTACTGTGCTAGCTGCTACAGAAATTGCCAGAAGAATAATGTGTAAATATGAAGAGCTAATCTGAGAAAGAGTGCGCTGGTTAATGCAGAAAGGGAGAGAGCAAAGGAAGACAAGGGGAGTTAATTATCTTTTTTTTTTTTTACAGTTTCTCAAAATCAAAATCGCAGTCACTTCAGTGGAATATCATGCAAAATTATTTGTTACGCTTTCAGAAACTCTAGTGGAAATACTAGCCTAGCCGAGAAACAGTCATGATCCGTTTCCATAGGCACAAACTTCATGCTCTTTTTCTGCATATTTCTCAATGGAGTGAAACTGCAGATGAGTTATTGATTTCACCAGGGAAGATATGATGGGGAAGTGAAATTCATTCATCTCAAGTGACTTAGCCTTCCATTTTCCACCCCTACCCACAATTTCTCATGAGATTCTGAATATATGACTGCTTTAAATGGAAATGATTATCACAAGCCCCCACCCCCCAAAAAAATTCTTTACTTTCATATTTTCTCTGAAGTAAGTTGCTTTCTTTATATAAGTGGCGCGGTGGCCTAGAAGTGAAGACGGTCGCTTCCCACTCAGAAGGTTGAGAGTTCAATCCTGAGCAGCGACAGGTGTTTATCAAATTGCAAAAAGAAAATATCTGCTGTGAACATCATGTAGGCGTCAGGGAGGGCATCCAGCCAGTAAATGCTCAGTTCCATTCAGTCACCCTAATCTCACCCTGAAGCCAGGGATTACAGGGTCACAACAAGAAAAAAAATGCTTTCTTTATCTTATCTACAAATAACTGATTGCTGTTTGCTTAAAACCAAGTTCCTTGGAAGGAAATTACTGATTTATTGGAAGCTCCAAATTAACAAATCTCCAGGAAGACTGCATTTGAGAGACAATTATAATAATAATAATAATAATAATAATAATAATAACAACAACAACAACAACAACAAAACAACAACAACAACAACAACAACAACAACAACAACAATAATAATAATAATAATAATAATAATAATAATAATAATAATAATAATAATAATAATAATAATATTATAAGGGTAGTGCCAATAGTAATAGGCACCTTGGGTGCAATCCCAAAACAACTGGAGCACCACTTGAACACCATTGGCATTGACAAATTCACCATTAGTCAATTGCAAAAGGCGGGTAGTAGTAGTAGTAGTAGTAGTAGTAGTAGTAGTAGTAGTAGTAGTAGTAATGCCTGAACATCTGACTAACTGTGCAACATAAAACCCCGGACTTAACAATTGTCGATAAGAAAGACAAAAAAGTCTGGATAGTGGACGTGGCAGTGCCTGGAGACAGCAGAATAGATGAGAAAGAACTGGAGAAGATAACAAAATACAAAGACCTACAAATAGAGATAGAAAGACTGTGGCAAAAGCAAGCAAGGATAGTACCAATAGTAATAGGTGCCTTGGGTGCAATCCCAAAACAACTGGAGCACCACTTGAACACCATTGGCATTGACAAATTTGCCATTAGTCAATTGCAAAAGGCGGCCTTACTAGGAACTGCTTCCATCCTGCAACGATATCTGTAATATCATCAAACATCCACATCTGCCTATCCCAGGTCCTTGGTAAGGACTTGATAGGTAGACAAAAATGCCAAATCCAGTCTGAACATCTGGCTGACTGTGCGATGATCAATAATAATAATAATAATAATAATAATAATAATAATAATAATAATAATAACAACAACAACAACAACAACAACAACAACAACAACAACAACAACAACAACTATATTATCAAGTTAATGAATTTAGGCACCCCATAAAATGACTGTACATTTTATTCCCTGCTCAATAAGCACATAGATAGTCATTCAACCTCTCCTTGAAGAGCCAGGCTGGGATGGAAAAATCCAATTAATCGGAAGATGGATGCCAACGGTTAGAGTCTTGTCTCTTTGTTATCAACCAGGAATGATCTCATAGAAGTTAGATTTGAATCAGTTTACCCTGGGAAATAGCCAGGGTAAAGTCTGGAGCTCCGTACTTATGTATTATCTACTTTGCCATGAAGCTGCAGTTTGTATTTAAACTCCAAGAATTTTACATAATTTAAGCCATTCCTGCCGTGTAGGTCACTGAAGTCCAATCCTCTCTACATCTACTAAAAGGACAAAGAACCTGAGATTATCAGTAAAGGAGGACATATTTAGCTCAGGGTTGAAATCAGGGACCTTGGTGCTCCCTGACCTTGGTTGCTTTCATGCAGATGTTTCATGAGCCAAACTTAGATAATATCAGTGCCAGTGCTGATGTTGTTAGCTATCTAGGTAATGAAACATCTGCAAGAAAACAATCAAGATCAGAGAACACCAAGGAACCCCTCCCTTTCCATACTGCTAGTTCCCAGCACAGCTAACAATTAAGTCATGTTTCCATGGACACATTGTTGGAAGAAAGGTCTTCATCGTGGTTCATCCAAGCTGGGAATAAACATGGCAACTGTTTTGGGAAGAAGGTTGTAGTTTATTGGAGAGGAGAGCCAGACAGGAAGATGGTTCTGGCAGCAAAGAGGAGAGAAAAAGGGCCTGAGCACATGTAGGAAGTGGGTTTTTATACCTTCTGGAGCCTTTTGTTTGGAGTTGTTCCTGTGGCATGAACTTTGACCTGAGTCTGAGTGTGCCTTTCTGGTATTCTGATGGTGATGGGTCAATCTTATTATGTCCAAAGGTCATATCCTGCTTCCCTGGGGCTGATGACTCTTAGAGTTTGGATGGGGTATGTAGATTTTAGGTCTTTGTCATCTTAACCTCCTAGCTCCCTGGATTTACATTTGCATCTCTATAGAACTTGTTTCTGCTTGGGGGAAGGGAGACCTGGGGCTATTAAGAAAAACTGGGCATGCTTTTCTGTCTCTTTAAGATCCTTGGAGGAAATATATTTTTCTGTCCTTTTAATATTTCCTTCTCTGGGGGGGTGTGTGACTTCCCACACATGAATGACAGTATCCAAAGAGATCTAAAAGAGAGCTGAGATCTTGCTACGCCATATGATCAGCAACTTCTTGAGAAGCTCAGATTCCAACACAATCTATGGTTGACCGGCTTTTAAGTCCCCTTCTTTCCTTACAGTGGGAATGCTAATTTCTTCTTAGCACCTTCAGTACAAATAAAGCAAAGTATTGTTTATACAGGAGACGCTTGTGAGCATGTTTTTATACTTCACGCTCTTAACTACTAAGCACTAGAAATACAGTCCTACACAGCCCCGCATCTCTTCGAACACATACCCCAAAGACTTCAGCTGGAGTTACTTTCAGAGAAGCCAGCACAGGACTTGAATGTCATAGATTTTTGAAGAAGTTTATATTAAAGAAGTAGTTTATTGAATGTTGCTATGCCTCTGGAGTTTTTAATGTTGTCATTTTCCCTCCCTTCTCATTTATTTGATTCTGCTATCGCAACCCCTGAGAACACACTGGGCCTGGATTAACATAAATGAAATAAAATGCCATAAAGATATGCAAGCAGTTGCTCCCTGCATTTTTCAAACAGCTCTGCACTTTCAAGCTTTCTATTTGTGAGATTCAGTGGAAGAAAAACAATATATATATTGTTTATTAATCTACCCTCACTGTTATAATCAAAGTGTTACAGGTATTTCATGAAGAAGAAGAAAAAAAAAAGGGTGGGGGGAGAAACAGTTGGTATAAAGGACTACCTCCAGCACATTGTTAACATTTCCAAAGGTTAATCTGTAGGTTAAATGCTGATTATTTTCCTTTCTGCTGACAGCAGCAATTTGCTTTTAATTGGGTTTTCTCATTTTCTTCCCCACACAGTAATACAGAATCCTATCTTGCTGACCCAAAACAGAATGACTTGCTAAGGATTATATCTTACCTATCCAGAAATACACACAGAGAGAGAGAGAGATAGAAAGAGAAAGGGGGTGGTGGAGAGACTGGCTGACAGAGAGAGAGAAAGACAGAGTGTACCACTAGATAGGCATATTTCAGGAAATAGCATCAATGATAGAACATAGAATAATAGAGTTGAAAGGGATCTTGGAGGTCTTCTAGTCCAACCCCCTGCTCAGGCAGGAGACTGTATACCAATTCATATAAATGATTGACTTTTTTAAAAAGCCTCCAGTGATGGAGCACCCACAACTTCTGAAGGCAAGCCAGTCCATTGGTTGATTGCTCTCACCATTAGGAAATTTCTCCTTAGTTCTAGGTTGCTTCTCTCCTTGGTTAGTTTCCATCTATTGTTTCTTGTCTTGCCTTTTGGTGCTTTGGGAAATAGTTTAACCCTCTCTTCTTTGTGGCAGCCCCTCAAATGCTCCAACACTTCAATATGTTCCAATATTTGAGCACACTGAATACTTCAAATATTGGAACTATTTGTGCATCAGTGTTGCATCAATGCTGTGCATTGACACGTGTGTGATCCTTCAGCTTCCTGGTTTTTATGAGTCCTTCAGAAACAGAAGGAATGAATCTCAGCTTCATATAACTTTCTGATGTCTCTTTTAGATTGCTCTTTAAACGAAGCATAAGTCTTTATAGCTGGGATGAAAGTCGACTCAGAGCCCTTTAAACCATGTCAAATTAGTCTCACAGAGATTTAGCGCTCATTGAGTTGGTTGTCTTCCCTTGCAGTCACTGAGATCTAAGATGCTTAATTCTGAGGCAGAATCAAGTAACACACACTTTCCTCACTGACCAGTTTCAGGGTTTACCAGGGTTAGTTTTGGAATTGTTTCCCATCACTGCTTAAATATTTATTATTAGGGAACAAAAATGCATTACCTGCGAAAGTTGTCAGAGATCTGCCCACAGCAAATTACTTTAAATAGATCTGTCATTTTGTTCCGTTTCTCCATTTTTCTAAAGCTACGAATGGGGCCACATCTCAAAGACAATAGCAGCAACAATTCCCATTTATTTATTATTAAATGTATTGCTAACAGTGTATTAGGGTTAGCCCCAGCTATGGAGTGATTGCATATACTTTGGGCCCACAGCAAAGCACCCACTCCAGCAATTTTGGATTCTTGATATCAGATATTTTAACTGCCAACTGCTCATTCTATCAATGTTGTTTTTATTTTTTTTATTTCCCTCACCTTTTTCCTACAAAGATCCTATGTGTGTCCCATTTGGGTATATAGTTTCCTTGCTCGCACAAAACTGGAGTGCCCTCCAGTTAATAGTAGTAGTAGTAGTAGTAGTAGTAGTAGTAGTAGTAGTAGTAGTAGTAGTAATAGTAGTAGTTGTTGTTGTTGTAATAATAATAGTAGTAATAATAATAATAATAATAATAATAATAATAATAATAATAATAATAATAATAATAATAATAATAATAATAATAATAATAATAAAATCTGAAGCTGTATGGAAAAACATCATCTGAAATAGAATCACTGCTCAACACTGTCCGTATATATAGCCAAGATATTGCAATGGAGTTTGGCTTGGACAAGTGTGCCACACTTACTATCAAACAAGGAAAAATAGTGAAAACTGAAGGAATCAAGATGCCCCACGAAAATAACATTAAGAGTCTGGATGAGGAAGATTACTACAAATACTTGGGTATCCTTCAGGCTGACAACATCAAGCACACTGAAGTCAAGAAAAAGATTAGAGGTGAATACATCAAGAGAGTGAAGAAGATCTTAAAGTCCAAACACAATGGAGGAAATACCATAAAGGCAAACAACACATGAGCAATTCCAGTCATTAGATACACAGCTGGAATAGTGGACTGGACTCAAGCAGAACTAAAAGCAATGGATAGGAAGACCAGAAAAATAATGACAATGAATCATGCCCTTCATCCACGAAGTGACATTGACAGACTTTATCTACCAAGGCAAATAGGTGGGCGTGGAATGCTGCAAGTACATCAGATGGTTGAAGAAGAAGAAATGGCTTTGGAAGAATATCTGAAGGACAATGATGAAGATGCACTGAAATTAGTATATCAGGAAGGCTTACTGATTACTGGAGAGACCAAACTGGCCTACAAGAAAGACCAAATAAAGAACAGAATAGAGGCATGGGAAGACAAAGCACTACATGGCCAGTACATTAAAAAAATAGCTGGGAAAGCAGATAATAACAAGACCTGGCAATGGCTAAGAGCAGGATAATTGAAGAAAGAGACTGAGGGACTAATTCTGGCTGCACAAGACCAAGCCTTAAGGACAAATGCATATAAAGTCAAAATTGAGAAAAAAGCAACAGACAGTAAGTGCCGCCTATGCAAAGAAGCTGAAGAAACAGTGGATCACCTGGTAAGCTGCTGCAAGAAGATCGCACAGACTGACGACAAGCAGTAGCATGACAAAGTAGCAACAATGGTGCATTGGAAGATCTGCAAGAAATATCATTTGCCTGTAAGCAAAAACTGGTGGCATCATAAAATAGAGAAAGTCATAGAAAATGATAAAATTAAACTGCTCTGGGACTTCAGAATTCAAACAGACAAGCACCTGCAACATAACATCCCGGACTTAACAATTGTCGATAAGAAAGACAAAAAAGTCTGGATAGTGGACGTGGCAGTGCCTGGAGATAGCAGAATAGACGAGAAAGAACTGGAGAAGATAACAAAATACAAAGACCTACAAATAGAAATAGAAAGACTGTGGCAAAAGCAAGCAAGGGTAGTACCAATAGTAATAGGTGCCTTGGGTGCAATCCCAAAACAACTGGAGCACCACTTGAACACCATTGGCATTGACAAATTCGCTATTAGTCAATTGCAAAAGGCGGCCTTACTAGGAACTGCTTCCATCCTGCGACGAGATCTGTAATACCATCAAACATCCACATCTGCCTATCCCAGGTCCTTGGTAAGGACTCGATTGGTAGACAAAATGCCAAATCCAGTCTGAACATCTAGCTGAATGTGCGATGATCCATAATAATAATAATAATAATAATAATAATAATAATAATAATAATAATAATAATAATAATAATAATAATAATAATAATAATAATAATAACAAAAAAAAAAGTTGAAAGGGACCTTGGAGGTCATTGAGTCCAACCCCCTGCTCAGGCAGGAACCCTACACCATTTCGGACAAATGGCTGTCCAGTCTCTTCTTAAAAACTTCCAGTGTTGGAGCATTCACCGCTTCTGGAGGTAGGTTGTTACATTGCTTAATTGTTCTAACTGTCAGGAAGTTTCACTCATACATAAATTCAGACAAATATCTCATCAATCCACACCATTCCCCTGTCTCCAGGCCATCTGCCACCAGCTGTCATATGGAACAGACTTGATTATTTGATACTTCTCATTTGGACTGATTTGAAGAGATTATTTATTTATTTAAGCAGAGGTGAATTGAGTTTGTACTTTGATGAGAAAATGTCAGGAAATCCCAGGATGCTATGCTAGACAGAGAAGTTGAAAAAAAAAACATCTCAGAGGAAGGACAACCCACGTCCATCTGACGGCATTGAAGAAAACCCCATTCCCAGATCCATCAAGTCACCAGGACGCAAAGAGATGGAAAAGGATGGAAAAGAAAGTGAAATATGGTTTTTGCATTATAGTTACACCAGTGATTCTTAAGCCCATATAGCAGGTGAAAACAAGTAGCTCAAAAGCTTGTATCACATCATAGTAACATCCTACCTTAAAGAGATAAAGAGTTTCATTTTAGCACTACTCTCTGGTTAATCAGTTTTTATTTAGTGGTTAAATCATTAGTCTAGAACAGTGGTTCTCAACCTGTGGGTCGGGACCCCATTTGGGGTCGATCGACCATTTCACGGGGGTCGCCAAGCAAGGCTGTCCACCATTTTTTTGTCCGCCATTTTTTTGTCCGCCATTTTTTCCCCTTTTCTGGTGGGTGCCTTACCTCCCTTGGGCTGGGCCAGCTGGTGGTCGGCCTGCTCCGTCTCTGCCGCTTGCCAGCTATGCCTCGGCCAGCGCAGGGGGCGGAACCACGCATGCGCGGCGCTCCCGGGCAGGGAAAGTCCTCGACTTACAACTGGTTGGGTAGTCCTCGACTTACGATCGGTTTAGTCCTCGACTTATGACCGGTTTAGTCCTCGACTTACGACCGGTTGGGGTCGCGGCATTAAAAAGGTTGAAAACCACTGGTCTAGAAAACCAGGAGACCATGAGTTCTGCTCCTGCCTTAGGCACAAAGCCAGCTGGAGGACCTTTAGATCAGGGGTCTTCAAAATTGGCCCTTTTATGACTTGTGGACTTCAACTCTCAGAATTCCTCAGCCAGCAAGTCATAAAAGGGCCACGTTTGAAGACCCCTGCTTTATACCTAGGAAGCAGACAAGAACAAACTACATCTGAAAATTTTGCAAAGAAAACTGCAGGAATTTATCCAGGCAAACTCCAGGAGTCAAAAACTCAACAGCACATGCATATGTATACATGTACATACATACATACACATGCACACACATACACTAGACAGATGGTAGAAGAGACAGACAGACAGGCAAGCTTGGATATTTTGCAACTTAATTATTTTTTAACCCTTGTTGTTTTCTTTTTCTAAGTTTAGTCTCTTATTGTATGTTACTGTTGTTTCTTTACTTTGTTTCTTTCTGTTTTTCCCTTTTTAAAATTGTGAGTATCTTTTTGTAAAGCTTGTTATAAAATAAAATAAGGATGAAGAAAAAAAATTGTAACCGTTATTCCTCTTGTTTCTAATATTTTCTAAATTGAAAGATTCTGTGCACTTAATGCTGAAATTAGATAAAGTAAGAATAATATTCCATGCAAAGGCAAATACCATAAAGTATATAGTATAAAAGACGAGCATGTATGTTTGCTTCTACCGCAGCTGTATTTACATTCATCTTGAGAGGGGAATGAGTATTTATTTTGCTCACTGATATTAATACATAAACATATTTGTTTACTGGGACCATGTAGTATATATGGATTTGTTATATATATATATATATAAATGTTTTCAGTGGAGTGCAATTGGACATATGTTGTACATCATATTGGAGCTGTACACCAAATCATATTTACTAATTTAAGCAGTCATTTCCTTTCCATATACAGCTCTTGAAAACGGATTCCTGGAGCTTTAATTTCACTACTGCACCCTTTTGCTTCTCCTTTCTCCACAAAAAGCATTCCTTTTCTCTCCCTCTTTCCTAAAATATTTTCCTCTAATCAAGGCCAAATAATTCTGGTTCTTTATCTGAGCTGCTTATATATACAATGGCACCAGTGTTGAAGAAGTGATATGAAACCTCTGCCTTACCATTAAAACATTTTGAAGGCACGTATAAGAGCATGGAAGCAGAAAATACCTCTGTAAATATTTATGCTTAAAAAAATGTCTTTGTTTTCTGGCTTCTGTCCCCTTAATAGCTGTCAGCCTGTCACAAGTCTGGATGTTCACAAAGTAGGCAGGGGGAATACAAAATTATAATCTACACCAGTCAAGTTCTGCTCAAGTTCTATGAGTGGAAAGACACAATTGTCTTTTTATCTCATTTTATTATCTCCAGAAGCAAGACCATTGATTAATTCTCTCCTGCAATTAGTAGGGTGATTCTGGTTGATCACCTTTCAACCTGCAACTTCAGATGCCTTGTTGCTGAAAAGTTAGAGAATTACTTTGGGACTGGAGAAGAGTCAGAAGTTCAGCATTAGCAAAATCATACTACTTTAAAACTCAGGACAGCATGAACTAGCATGCAACCATCCGGGGACCCACTAGATGGAAGCAAAGAGATCGTTAGATTTTTGCTGGCCTCAAGTGGCCATTCCGATTATTGCAGATTAGAAAGGGCAGCCCCATCCAAGATAATTGTGGAAAAGGAGAAATGGAAGGGAGACAGGAATTTTATTTCCTGATAAAATTTTATTTCGTGATCGAGTCCTCCTGATGTTTAGATTAGTATGGTTTTCAGCTAAGAGCTTTGCCATCATTGTCTGCCAAAGGCCTCCTTAATATTGTGTGGAATCAAACACACCATCTCTCTCTCTCTCTCTCTCTCTCTCTCTCTCTCTGTCACACATACACAATCAACGGAGCTTAGAGGACAAAAACGTGATCCCAAGTCCCAGTTTGGGTTACATGTCTGAGTTTAGATAATAGACTTAGATAACAATAATAATCACGTTGGTTTACATGTATGCATTTAGACAACAGACTTAGCGAACAATAATAAACATAGCTTACAAGGCCTGTTAGTAATACAATGTAACCAAGTTTGCAATGTAGAACAAAAAGTGTGAAAAAAAAGAAAAAAAAGAAGAGGACTGTTAGACTATAATAATAATAATAATAATAATAATAATTTAATTTATATACCGCCCTTCTCCCGTAGGACTCAGGGCGGTGCACAGCATATTAAAACAGATACAAACAAAATACATCAAAAAACAAAAAACCCCCATAAAACCAAATTAAAAGCCAAATATTGGAAGCTGTGTGTCAATTAAAATTTTCTTAAAATCATCCCTACCT
>NW_015386407.1:128566-149293 GCF_001527695.2 Protobothrops mucrosquamatus
CCCACTCCTAACCCACCGAGACGCCGCAGCATGATACCGTGGTCTACAGTATCAAAAGCCGCTGAGAGGTCCAAAAGAACAAGGACAGAGGAATAGCCTCTGTCCCGGGCCCTCCAGAGATCATTAACCAACGCGACCAATGCCGTTTCCGTGCTGTGTCCCGGCCTGAAGCCCGACTGGTATGGGTCTAGATAGACTATATAGAATATAGACTAGATAGACTATATAGAATTACATTCTTAATTAATGTAATTAATTAACTAATTCTCCATGCTGCTCATTTTAACATGACTGTGGATTCCTTAACATATAAAACATATAAAGAATGGTTGTTGGAATTGGGTATGTCTAATTTAATGAAAAGAAAGACTTGGGGTGATATGATAGCAGTGTTCTAGTATCTCAGGAGTTGCCACAAAGAAGAGGGAGTCAATCTATTCTTGAAGGCACCTGAAGGCAGGACAAGAAACAATGGATGGAAGCTAATCAAGGAGAGAAGCAACCTAGAATTAAAGAGAAATTTCCTGACCGTTAGAGCAATTAATCAGTGGAACAACCTGCCTCCAGAAGCTGTGAATGCTCCAACACTGGAAGTTTTTAAGAAGAGATTGGACAACCATTTGTCTGAAATGGTATAAGGTTTCCTGCCTGAGCAAGGGGTTGGACTAGAAGACCTCCAAGGTCCCTTCCAATTTTGTTATTCTATTCTATACTACACACACACACACACACACACACACACACACACACGAAGCAGCATAAAAATATCTGAACATGATTATTTTTAAAAAGCTATTTTAATGCCCAAGTACGGAAACTGCCCTGTTAAAATTCTTTTCAAAGGTGATGTAGATTGTCAAGCAGTTACATGTTTATTGCAGGTAATTATCATTATTTTACTGAATCTGGTTGAGCCGTACCGTATATGTACACACACTCATACGCACACACTTTCATAAAATCTTGACTCATCACTCAGTTGTCATTCCCATTTTTTAAAAAAAAATCCCATGTGCCATTTAGTTACTTGTTTTGATTCATTTTATTTTATTTTATTTTTTGTGGAAATTGGAAAAGTTTCACTGTGGTCTTTATAATTAATGTTCATTTAGCTTTATCGTTCATTTTTTCCCCAGGACACATAACATGGTGTAACACAAATAAATGATTTCATTTTTGTTGTTTAGCTGCCAAATTTTCTATTGCAAAAGTGTTGAACGCTATAGTATATGTTTCTCTGGATCAGTGGTATTTCAAAAGCTAGGAAATAGCATTAGCTGAAAAAAATTAACACGTCAAAAAAGAATCTTGACGAATAAGTTGATTAAGTACTGCTTTAATCATATTTGGTTTCTCTTTTTTGGTTATACAAATGAAGAAATTGCAAAAGAGTTCTCTCTATCTATGCCAATATTATATTTCCTTCCTTTTAGCCTGATCTATATATCTAGACACTACTATGAAACAATTGTCATGTATAGCTGATACTACAGAAAGTTTAGATTAAAGAGAATGATTGCAAAGGACAAAAGACACATATCTTTCTGAGAGACCCACTCCTAAAAAACTCCAAAACCTTCATCAATGGTTCACCAACAAACAGCGGTTTGTCAAAACTTTCAATAATGGTTCGAGTGACTTTTGTAAGTATAAAAACATTATGGATATAGGTAGTCTTACGACTATGATTGAGGCCCAAATTTATATCGTTTTCTATCACGTGAAAACCTGCAATGGTCATAAAGATGAGTCAGTTGCAAAAATGCCTGAATTTTGATCACGTGGGGAAGTCACAACAATCATTAGTGTGAAAATGGTCAGGAGTTGCTTTTTTCCAGTGCTGTTGTAACTTTGAATGGTCCTCAAATGAACTGGACTACCTGTATATCATTTGGGGGAAACTGGATTTGCCTCCATTTCTCCCTTCCTTTCAAAAAGGCAAGGAACCACTAAAGGTGGAGATAACAACACTTTAAGCACCTTCAAGCTGTTCCTGTTGAGGCCTCTTCGCCCAGGAAAGATTAGTGATGGTAGGTGACCAGTGATGGGATTCAGCTGGTTCGCACCAATTCAGCAGAACCGGTAACTAAATTTTGTTGAGTTTGGAGAACAGGCTGAGTGCACACTGCTTCTGGAAGTCTGTTCTAGGCCTCAGAGGCCTGGATGAGGCCTCCCAGGACTAGAACGGCCCCCTGGAAGTACGTGGATGCCACTTACAAAAGTCCATTCTAGGCCTCGGAGGCCTGGAGGAGGCCTCCCAGGTGTAGAATGGCCCACCGGAAGTACGTGGATGCCACTTCCAGAAGTCCATTCTAAGCCTCGGAGTCCTGGAGGAGGCCTCCCAGGTGTAGAACGGCCCACTGGAAGTGTGTGGATGCCACTTCTGGAAGTCCATTCTAGGCCTCAGAGGCCCATGCCTGCAAAGAACTGGTTGTTCAGGCATTTGAATCCCACCACTGGAGGTGACTCTTTGGGGGAATGTCTTAAAATGGTGCCTCCCAGGATACTGGCTTTCCAAATGTAGGAGGAAGATGAATCTTAGAGCAATGTGACCTCAAACGCTCAAAGTCTTTTGAAGGACTAGTCCCAGTTCATTCAAGGTTGTCCACTCTTCCTTTGTAAAAGCAGAACTAATATGGAAAAGAGTGGGGCGGCTATTAGACTAAGAATCTATAGGATTTTTTTTAATGTTTATTATTTACTCCAATTGGCTAATTTTGTCATAAATAAAACTGAAGTAACTTTGGAAGAGGGTGTTTTTGTTGTTTGTTTGTATTTTTAAATGGAGTTAAAATCGAAAAGATTCTTCCATCCAGGCAAACACTTTAAATGCTCATTAAAGTCTGAATTTGAATCCTTGCATATTCAGCTATGCTTAGGGTCATGAGACAGGGCAGACAATTTTTCTTTTTAAAATAAAAGATCTTCCATTTTAGAACCAAAAAGCAGGCTGATAATAGACTCGTTGGGAAGATCTGTAGTTTTTTTATTTAAAAAAAATTGGCTAATTAACGCAAGTTTTGTTTGGTTTCTTTCTTTCTTTTTTAATCTGGAAGAAAATCAAATCCTAAACCAAATCATTTTTTTCCTCTTCTCCTCTTCTCTCTTTTCTCCAATGTCAGGCCTTGTTATGTCCTGTATTCACCTGGCATTTTTATTTTATTTTTTTGTACAGAGCCAAGTCTCTGCATTTGGATGTTCTGCCTCAATTGGCCTCATTGCTTCCCAAACAGGGCCTTCTGCGCATGCACAGAAGCCCCGACTGGCAAGCAAAATGACATGATGCAGCCGCCCAGCTCTGTTGCTTCGCTTTGCCATTCTTATAAAATCTTCCTTCTATCATCCCCGCAAAGTAAAAAAAAAACAAAAAACCTCTGTGCATTTTCCTTCAGTGCATCCATTTTTTTGGGGTGTGTGTGTGTGTGTGTGAAATTAATCTTGGATCACTGAAGTCTTCTGCATTAAGTGAACACTTTGTTAAAAATGCATGAGAGCCAAAGAAGGAAATATACAGCTGCCCCTTTTCTGTATTTCAATTTCTGGCTTTAATATCAGCGCCACATTCTAGAGGCAGGCAGGCAGACAGGCAGGCAAGCAGTCACCTTGAGAAACTATCAGCGGAGCAGCTGAGCTGGACTCTGCAAAGCCTTTCTTAGCAAATATGTCAGGATTACATTTTTACAAGACTCTCCCACAGATCTGATTCTTCAGTTGCAGATGAAAACAACAGTTGACAATGGCAATGGTCCAAAAACAGCAGTGCTTACCTACCCAAAGCAGCAGTCTACCCTCCAGAGTATAGGGTTATTTAAACAGACTTCATAGCTCAAAAAGAACAGATATATGGGCGTCTTTATCAATCTGCAACATTCACATTTTAGCATGGAGTTCTTCTGAGATGTTTTTTTTTAACCAAAGAAGCAAGTGCTGGGGAGAATATTAGCACAAAGAATCCATTTTTCTTCTTCCGCTCCTCCCAATAGCATTTTTGCTTCTTTTCCAAATATTTATACACACACACACACACACACACACACACACACACACACACACACACATATATATATATATGAAATAAACCTCCTACAATTTGATATGTTTGCTATGAAAGCAGAGCCCCCAAAGTGTTAGATTACTGTTCACTTAATTAGGACAGTATTTATCTTTCATAGTCAAGATGTTTTAGCAGCTTATTAAATTTGTGATAGCCTTTCCCCTTGGTTTTATATGCCATGTGAAAGAACAGTAATATAACATTTGGTCAATCATTAGCTACAGCACTTTCATGAGTAAGAGCATATTCTTCTGGAGATAACAAATCTAAGGGTCTACGAAAAGATTATTTGTCTGAAGGGTTTTTTTAAGTTGAGGATTCAAATTATCAGTGTCTTTAGACACTGCACTTCCTATAAACTATGGATAGATTCTCTACCTTCTACGCAACTATATTTCTAATCAGGTCTTTATTTTATTTCTATTTTTCAAATATCAAATCTGATCAAAGTCTGCTGCAGGACCAGCAGGCTATCCATAGAGGAACCAGACACTTTGTTTAGAGAAGTGGAGATGATAGATAGATAGATAGATAGATAGATAGATAGATAGATAGATAGATAGATAGATAGATAGATAGATAGATAGATAGATAGATAGATAGATATGGATGGACGAACGGACGGACGGATGAACAGAGAGACAGACAGACAGACAGATACGGATGGATAGATAGACAGACAGACAGACAGATAGATAATGATAGAAGATAGATAGATAGATAGACAGATAGATAGATAGATAGATAGATAGATAGATAGATAGATAGATAGATAGATAGATAGATAGATAGATAGAAAGATAGAGAGAGACACACACAGAGAGAGACAGAGAGAGACAAAGAAGCAGAGTAGTAGCATGAAATAATTTTCTTAATTCAGACTTCAAGGCTTTGTAAGATAATAATTAATAATGAAGAAAAGAAGAAGAAGAAGAAGAAGAAGAAGAAGAAGAAGAAGAAGAAGAAGAAGAAGAAGAAGAAGAAGAAGAAGAAGAAGAAGAAGAAGAAGAAGAAGAAGAAGAAGAAGAAGAAGAAGGGAAGGAAGGAAGGAAGGAAGGAAGGAAGGAAGGAGATAGTATAGCAATATGAGGAAGCAGACTGTAGATAAGTATACAGTCTTTTTATTATTATTATTATTATTATTATTATTTCAATTTATATCCCGCCCTTCTCCCGAAGGACTCAGGGCGGCTCACAACATTATTAAAACAAAGAAAGACCCACACACCCCACCGAATAAAACCAAATTAAAACCAAAATTTTTGTGTTGTGATAATTAAAATTTCTAAAAAACCCAGTTTAAAAATCCTCCCTAGGCCANTTACATGGGAGTGACGAGTCCCTCCCAACACCGCCCGCGCGGCCGCATTCTGGACCAGTTGAAGCCTCCGGGTGCTCCTCAAAGGGAGCCCCATGTAGAGGGCATTACAGTAGTCCAGGCGGGAGGAGACGAGGGCATGAGTGACTGTGCGCAAAGCGTCCCGGTCCAGAAAAGGCCGCAACTGGTGGATCAGGCGAACAAACCAACAAATCTTGGCCACAAACCATTAGATGGCAGCAAAGAAAGGAAGCAAAGTGTCTTTGCCAGCACCCCATAGTCTTTTAGATTTTTGACGGGCAAATTTGGTAGCTCTGATATAAATTATCCATACCAGAGAAATTGTCTTGATCTTCCATGGCTGCCACACCTCCCCAAGACCAGCTTGCGAGTTTAGGACACCAGAAGAGGTTTGGCCCATCCAATGTAACTATTAGCTCTTTAACTGACTGAGAGCTTGGAGCCCAACTGTTCTCCTTGGCAATTGGCGGCTGACATCGGAATGGCTTCTTCTATACAGCATGTTGTTGAAGTTCCTGGTCATGCCCACAGCAATGTGACTTGCTGATGACCTCTCACTGGGCTACCTACAAAGTACAGTTCAGATTTCCATCCTTTTTCTACCAACCCTCAAAAGTTATCTTGGTGTTGCTATTGGTTGAAGTCTCTCTCTCTCTTTCTCTCTCTTCCTTTGTAGATATCCTATGTTTGAAGAGATTTCCAATTGCAATTGCTTTGACCCAGATGCCTGACCTGTTTGGTATTTTGGCAGATAAAAACCCATTGCTGCAGCATTAACTTAATCTATGGGAACAGGAATGTGGGGTTTTTTTCCCTTTGAAGGAAAGAGGTTGTTTTCCATCTGCAATCATATTTTTAAATATTAACATGGATATATTTGAGCCAAAAAAAAGAGGCTCTTTCCGGCGATAAAAGGAAAACCCAGGGAATTTCCTGATTGCAATCAAACGATGATATATTTTGCAAATAGGAATGATGGGCCAAAGATTACTGGTGCAGAAAGGTTACATGTAATGCCTTTAACATACATTTTACTACTATATGGTCTGATGGACATTCATCCAATTTTACTTGCACATTGGAAGAGGAGATAAGTATCCATTCTTGCATTGTGTATTTTTCAAAAGGCAGTGTGGTCTAATGCATCTGAAGGCAAGGCAAAGGATGCCTACCAACCTCATAACTCTGTCATGTAATCCCTGCCTTTTTTATACATGCACGGTGACCTCAGCAAATTGCATCATTTTAATGAAAACTCATCTTGCTGCAGATGACTTTGGACGGACCATCCTCCATGGCCACCCGGCTTTTTTTTTAAATGTATTTCAGTCTTCTAAAATACAAACTTCAGAATTATACTGGTGTTGTGTTTCACTTTTAAAAATGGGATCAGTCAAAAAATTAAAAATAAATTAAAAAAAATAGGTACATCAAGCTTCAATCGATTCAATACATGTGTATCGCTTTTCAATCCCCACCATCTGCAGAAAGCTGGGAATCCCATCACTGTCCATTTGGAACATCCTCCCACAATAAAAATTGTGACATGAGTGATTTTTAAAGCATTTAAACAACAACACCTCTTCAAAGATAAAAGAGACAAAACAAGAATAAAAATGATCTATGATGCCACTCACTTGCAGTATCTCAAAAAAAAAATTGTCTTTCCTTAGATTTGCATTCCTTTTTTTTTTTTTTTGAGACAATAGATCAGTCGTTTTCTATGTTACAGGAGTCTGAGAGAGCTAAGATCCAGTCTTGTGTAATGGATCATTAACATGAAGAAAGCACTGTTTCTCTTGAGCTCATTAGCTGTTCTAATTCTGCAGAACACATTTGCAGCTGAGCAGGTTTGGGCTATGAAAAGCTGCTCTTACCCTATTCATACACTTATCCTACCTGAGTAGTGAAAATGGGTGTGAAGCCTTCTTGGAACTGTTGAAAGGACTGTAGACAGAAGATAGAGGGGTCAAAGAGGCCATCTATGTCAAAACTGAACAGCCCTTTCTCAACAGAGTGGGAGGGATACGACATCATCTATCTTCAGTCTACAACACAGTCCTTTCAACAGTTTCAGAATTCTCCACATCCCACCACACAGGTGACCCTGATGACATAGATAAACCCCAGGTGGCATCAATGACTCTCTAAAAGAATGCAAATGACCAGCTGTCTGCAAGGAGTATAAATCCTTCCATTCCCCACCATCTAGTCAGAGCTGAAGAAGCTTCTTGGATGAGAAGAGACATGTCTTCAAAGAGAAAAACAAGAAAGTCCAGTTGCTTCTTGAAAAAGCATCTTTGGGATGACTGAGAATCTCCATAGATGTAAGAAGTTATTTGACTGAACACCTGTAGTAATATGTCCTTTTAAAAATAAATTATTTCATATTGCCACATGGGTGGGCAGGATCAAACAATCACAAGGGCAAGGATGTGCAAGCACTCAGGTTATTGCATTTTGTATTTTAGAGTCAACACAAGTTTAGTTTATGATCTTATTTTACATGCTCTTGATAAATTGGGCCTCTTTTCTCTAAGGTATCCAGGGTCATCTTCCAAGGTTCAAGCACAAAGCAGCAAATAATATCTCAGTGCTATTCATGTGATAATTTATTCAGCTCTTGCATGTCTTGATCAGTAAGTAAGAATCAGTAAGTATCTTGCTTCCTTGCTACTCCTATTAAACCAAGCACATATTCACTAGATTAGAATGTCAGTGCTTGTTCAGTACTTTGGGATGACAAGAGTGATGATAATAATAATAATAAACACATGGCAATCTGATTTCTTACTTTTTTCCTGAGAAAGGAAGGTTAAGGTTACCAAATTTGAGCTGCAAAAATCAATTCACCCACTAAATGGAATCAGGCAATTAGAATTTCCTATATCTCTTTGCTATCCTGTAGAGGTCATCTTGAAGTTTTTCAGTCCAGTTATGGTAGCTGTAAAAATGAGGTAGGAATAAAGGCAGAAGATTAACCGCTTGAAATGCCACATTGCATTTTAAGAAGAGCAAGAAGAAAACTATTTCTTCCACACTGCCAAATATACCGTAAATTATTTTCAGTGCTAAATGAATAAATAGTCCTGAAACAATTAGCAACAAAAACACATGGTAAGTACTGAGTAGCTAGGGTGTCAAAGAAAATTTACATTCTGTCAAGACCCATGTTATGAAAACAGCTCTAGATATTATCTAAGCCACTCTAAATAGCTTGCAAGATTATTTCCACCAGGCCTTGAGAAAAAATGGAAGCCAAAGACTTTCATTCAGTTCACATGCCTCTTTTGAAAGCTTTGGACGGTGGTGTTCTAAGACCATTTTCAAAAGTTACCACTGAATTCTAAAGTTGCAGAAAGAAAGAAAGAAAAAGTATTCATACCATGGAGGAATAATCATATCAATTGCATTTAATCCATTTCAATTAAATGTCAATTGAAACCAAAGTCAAATTAAATGTATCTTTTGTTTTCCATTCTATACCTTTAGTTCTGCGATTTTTGAACCAAGGTCCACGGCGCATCATTTAAGGCCAGATCAGCCTCCAGATGCCCCACTTCCACCTCCAGAAAGAGAGAATCTTGTACGTTGCTATTATAGGCAATGCTAAGAAAATTGGCTAACAGGCAGAACCTGGAAATCTCCAGGTTTTATCTCTCTTCTGAATTCATTAGGTTGCCTCGGGCAAGCTACTATTTTTTCAGCCTTAGCCATGATATCATCTGTAAGGTTGGAATAATAAGGCTTTTCAACTTCACCCAAAGGGGGGAAAAACAGAAAACAGTAATATTTTTGTTTTATAAACTCAGAAAGAGCTTCTTTCCCTTTTTTTCTTCCCCTCTTCCACTTTTCCCCAGTAGGAAACTCACTACATCTATTAAAAAAGCCCGTGAATAAGAATATATATATATATATACATATGCATACACACACACGTGTGTGTATGTGTGTGTGTACATGTGTATGCATATGTACATGTACGTATACATGTACGTGTACGTGTACGTATATGTATATATGTATATGTGTAAGGACCCACCCCACTTTACATCTTAAGAAGACAGAACTCTTGGAATATTTCTTCCAACAGGCATCTTTATGAAGAGAAGATGGTTGCAGGCGTTCTAGATAGGATCTGAGGGGCCAACCCCTACCATTCAAGGTTTTAAGTGTTCCCAAGCAGCCCCCATCCCACCGTCCTTCCAGCGACAATCCCAGGCGTTACATTTCCATCCCCTTTTCCTCACGGCCAGCAGAAGGGAGACTTCAGAGAGTAGTAGATGAAAGGCGATGGCGATGAAGGAAGTGAGAGCCATAAAACCCCTTTGCTCATCCCCCTTCCCCTTCGTAGTATGACAGAATCCAGAGAGGGCAGAAATGGGTTTTCCATAGTCGATAACTAGAAATGAAATATAATTGGATTCTGACATCTATGTGTATGTATGTGTGTGTATACATGTGTATATGTATATGTATATGTATACAGTATATGTATCAGGGATGAACTGTGGAGTCCTTGGTGCTCTTCAAGTTTGAATGTTTGCTTGTTGACATTTCATTATCCACTGATGATTATCTCTAGTTGGGTACTGAAACATCTTCAAGCAAATAAATAAGCTCAGAGAACAACCAGGACTTCACAAGCATAATTGTAAAGAGAATTTTGTAGATAGAGGACCCTACTAACTACTTTTAAAAATCATTATTTAAAAATCCATATCATCATTTCATCTACCTAGTTAACAATAAATTTAACAGAATAATCATGGGAAAGAACAGCAAGGTGGCCTAGTGGTGAAGACACTTGCCTCCCACTCGGAAGGTTGAGAGTTCAATATTAGCTAGCAGCAGATGTTTCTCTCTCCTAGGGCACAAAGAAAAAAAATATCTACTGTGTACTCTGTGTGGTGTCAGGAAGGGCATCTGGTCAGTAAACGCTCAGCTCCATCCAGTTGCCCTGACTCTGTCCTGAGTTAAAAGATTATAGGGTCATAAAAGGGAGTTTTAATCATGGGGAAATGTTAAGGAAAAACAAGATTAAGGCCCAAACGAGCACCAATCATTTATGGGTTTTCCATTTCCTTTTTCAAAATACGTTCAGGACTGTATCTCCAGCCTGGTCAAGCGCCTTAACTGGCGAAGTAAGCTGTAGATGTCAGCCTTCTTATAGTGCTAGATCCACTGCTAGATCCAGAAGGAACACAAGGAGGCCACATAAAAACCCAACATACATACATGTTCATTGCTAACCAGAAAAAGAAATCCTGAGTTGCTCTGAAGAATTGGCTCCTGTAGAATTTTACAAAATCAAGGCTGTCCACATATTTTTACTTCTGCTCGTTGTTGTTAGTTGCGAAGTCGTGTCCGACCCATCGCGACCCAGTGGACAATGTTCCTCCAGGCCTTCCTGTCCTCTCCCATCTTCTGGAGTCCATTTAAGCTCACACCTCCTGCTTCAGTGACTCCCTCCAGCCACCTCATTCTCTGTCGTCCCTTTCTTCTATTGCCTTTACTTCTGCTATTTGATGCTTATTGATTATGTGGAAATACTGGTAGGAAAGGATGATCATTTGCAACATAATGCCTTTAGAAGAAAGTGGGCTGCCAAGAGTAGCTTCAAACCCCACAACGGTGGTGTTAACAGGCGACTAAAGGAAATGTGCAGTGAAAGTTTATAACACTGGGTGGCATCCCACACAAATAGGCACGCTCCTACCTGACCTAGGAAAGTGTATGAGTGTTATAATTCAATTCTGTATGTTAACCCACTCCTGCTTGGTTCGCTTGCTCTCACAGAGGGATGCCTAAAATGCAGGCTCAATTACAGTATAATGCAAACTTACCTAGCATTGAAAGTCACTAAGCAGAGAGTGGTGCTGAGTAAATGTATCAGAGATCTGGCTCTCCTTGCAACTCATTTGACTTCATTCCAAACCCTCAAGTACTTTAACTCCAGCAGGAACTCTGATTCTCTTGTGTTTTCACATTAAGGAAAACATGGTGACGGACATCAGGATCTGCAGATTAACTTCTCAAATCACACCTAGTAATCTTAGTAATGCAGCGGTTTCAGAATCTCGCCTTGGTGACTTTGAACAAGCTCTTTTCTCTAGCCTGCCTTCCTCACATAACTGTTGTTACGGAGATTTAAAAAAAAAAAAGTGCACCGTGCACATGCAACATTCCTTGAATATATTAGATGTTTATACATTGTCTGGAAGTACAGACAACCATGCAGAAGGGTGGAGGGAAGAAGCAAAGAAGGAAAGTGTATATGGATTTTGGCATCACAAGATGGACCCTGTGACTTATATCCTTGCTTCCAAAATTAAGACTCAAAAGGAAAAGGGTGGGGATTGTGCTGTGATGTGATTGTATGTGCAGTATGTCTTTCTTTTTCTTTTCTTTTCTTTCTTTCTTTCTTTCTTTCTTTCTTTCTTTCTTTCCTTTCTTTTTCTTTCTTTCTTTCTCTCTCTCTCCCTCTCTTTCTTTCTTTTCTTTCTCTCTCTCTCTCTCTCTTTCTTTCTCTTCTTTCTTTCTTTTCTTTCTTTCTCTTTCTTTCTTTTTTCTTTCTCTCTCTCTCTTTCTTTCCTTCTTTCTCTCTCTCTCTCTCTCTTTCTTTCTTTCCTTTCTTTCTCTTTCTTTCTCTCTCTCTTTCCCTCTCTTTCTTTTCTTTCTCTCTCTCTCTCTCTCTTTCACTTCTTTCTTTTCTTTCTTTCTTTCTTTCTTTCTTTCTTTCTTTCTTTCTTTCTTTCTTTCTCTCTCTCTCTCTCTCTCTCTCTCTCTCTCTCTCTCTCTCTCTCTCTCTCTCTCTTTCTTTCTTTCTTTCTTTCGTTCCTTTCTCTGCCTGTCGGTCTGTCTGTCATTGGGACTAGTTCCAGAGGCCAATATTGGCAGTAGCATATATGCCCATGTAAATAAATAAATAAAGATATATCCTCGAGTGAAACATTTTTGCACGTTTTAGCAAAGAAGCTCAAATTGTTCTGAAATGAATCCTTCCCACCCTCCCCCCACCCACCCCTTCCTCTTCCCTTTGGACTCAATCAAACAGCCCAGGGTATGAAAAAAAAAAAAGATGGACACTACATTTCAACCGCATCAAAACGGAACTGAATGAGTTCTTAAAAATCCTATAACAAGACTGAGTTCTCCGGCAGTGTTGGAGCTGAAGAGACAGGATCAGACAAAGAGGATGAATTGATCTCAAGCAAGAAGGAATGTCAACAAGACTCCCAATTTGCAGTTGACAATCTGAGGCCAGATCAGAGGGCTTTCTTCTCTGCTATTTAAAAGTGAGTTATCTATAGCACACAGCCTTGACTTTGATCCATCCTTTGCCAGACAAAGGAAATCCAGAGATACAGTAAGTGTATTCAGTATTATGGGTTGGTAGCCTCTGAGGCACTGAAACCTTGGGGGAAGCAGTGTAATTGTTATCAAATGTTCTATACATGTTTAGGATACTCTCTTTTGTTCTTTCTGGAGAAGAAGAGAAGTAGGTCTCTCTTTTTTTAGGTCTTTAAAGAACTCAAATAACACAGTTATTCTTCTGAATTACTCAGAAACCGAACAAAACTATATTGCCCAGTGATTGCTGAGACAAAGCAATTTGGTTTTTAGTCTGGGAGTTTCATGTCTGACAAAAAGGTTATAGCAATTTCAGACTTTTTTGTCCTCATCAGCTAGCCACACCCTTTATGGGATTTGAACCAGGGTAGTCTACATGCTAGGCAGTTGTATTAACCACCAGGCCACCGACTCTCCTCCCCTCTTTGTCAACCGAGTCAAGGGAGTATATACAGAAAGTTTTTCAGACAGACCGGTCTGATTGATTGCACCTTGGCATTTTGACTGCTATACTGCAGTTCTACTTTTTTATAATCTCTTTTGCCTTGCAGCTCCCCAACTAGGGGCCTTAAGCAGGCTCAAGTCGCAACTGCGATACATTACAAATTCAGATATTTTGCTGACAAGAGTTAAAGATTTAAGTGGGAGACTAGTATAGCTATTTCAGACTTTTTGTCTTCATCAGCTAGCCACACCCTTTATGGGATTTGAACCAGGGCAGTCTACATGCTAGGCCAGGGGTAGGCAACCTCGGCTCTTTTATGACTCATGGACTTCAACTCCCAGAATTCCTGAGTCAGCTATGCTGATTCAGGAATTCTGGGAATGGAAGTCCATGAGTCATAAAAGAGCCGAGGTTGCCTACCCCTGTGCTAGGCAGTTGTATTAACCACCAGGGGGGTGGTGAATTTGTAATGTATCGCAGTTGCATATATAGAAAGTAATTTTTGAACTATCAAACTTCTCCTCTACCAAAACATAGATTGAATTGGTCAACTTCTACTTAAGACGTAAGTAATGGATGTATCTGTACAGAACACAGAACATAAAAACCACAGAGCTGGAAGGGACCTCAGAGGTCTTCTAGTCCAACCCCCTATTCAAGGCAGAAGACCTTATACCATCCCAATCAAATGGTTGTCCAGTCGATTTCGGAAAACCTCCAGTGATGGAATACCCACAACTCTGGGAGACAAACTGTTCCATTGATTAATTGTTCTCACTGTCAGACAATTTCTCCTTACTTCTAGGTTGTATCTCTCATTAACGATCTTCTGCCCACTACTTCTTATCCTGTCCTCTGGTGCTTTGGAGAGATTTGTACAGATTGTACCAAAACGTCATGGCCCATAAGCTAATTACAAATATTTGTGGGTTTACATTTACTTATTTTTCCAGCAAAAAAAATAAAAATGTTACTGTATTTAAGTATGCTGAAAGGTCATGCATTCAATGAGTCAAGAATTGTTTAGAAAAATGGCAATTCATTGCATCTTTTAATGCAATTTATGTAATAAATTGTCTCTGGGGTTGGCTTTGGTGATACTTTACATCTGTCTCTATCTCTAACTCCAGCAGCAGTGAAAATGAGTTATCAAGTGTAGGAAGGAAGACCACAATTATAATCTAGTCCAGGGGTCCCCAACCCCCGGTCCATGGGCTGGTACTGGGCTGTGGCATGCAAGCAACTGGTCCCCACAAACAAGCAAAGCCCCATCCATGGAATGCAGGCAGCACACAAAACCACACCCCCTCTGGTCCACAGAAAAACCTCTATCCATGGAACCAGTCCCTGATGCCCAAAAGGTTGGGGACCTCTGATCTAGTCTATGCATTAACTGTTCCAATTGTTTAATTATTTCTAATATTTTTTGCAGCTTTCTAAGGGTTCTAAACATTTGAATATTTTTTATATAGTTTTGTGTCACCTTCTTGAAGTTTGCAGTTCTTCGTGGTGTTCTACATTTCAGACCTTTGGCTATAATAATAATAAAAACATTATTATTACATCTATAACTATATTTATCTATACACTTACTCTACATGCAAAGCTTTGTGGAATTCTATAGAACACATTTGATCTTTCAAAGGAAAAGGGTAATCATACACTGAAGACTATGTTTTCGGTCAAGCCCTGGGCTTCAAGCCAGCATTTACAAACTCTTGCTGGGTATACAATTCGTATTTACCTGCCACCTGCTTATTCTGACAAAAGCCACAGTAGAAGGATGACGTTTTGTTCTATCAAGAGAGAGAGATTCACACAGTTCTGTTTGGGTACCAGGAAATACAATAGCTTCCTCTATCCAAAAGCACAGAGATAAAATACAGTATTTACTCAGAATCGGAGAATGGCTGTGGCTACTCAAAGCCACAGAAGTTGCCGACATCTTTGAAAAAATGTCGACTGAACATCGCTCAGTTACTTCTTCTTTTTTGTCCTCTATGCCTGGATACAAAATGCAAATCTTATCTTGGATTGCTTTCTCGGGCAGATACATTGAAGTACGCATAATGCCAAGCTGTTCGGCACATGGCTGATATAAAAAGTGACGAGAATTTCACTAAAGCAATATAGCGACTGTCTGAATCAATTCAAAGGAGATAGTTGTCATTTTCTTGTAAGATTACCATGCTAGGTTCTTGGTTTTTTTTTTCGGGGGGGGGGGGGGTATGTATTTTGGTTTTGGATGGAGATGTATAATAACCTCAAAAGTAGTGTGTGTGGTCTGTTTTGAAGGCACCATGCTAGAAACGTGAGTTCTAGTCTTACCTTGGGCATGAAGCAGCTGGATGAACTTGGGCCAATCATTCTCTCTCAGCCCTAGGAAGGAGGCATTGGTAAACCACTTCTAAAAACCATTCCCTTTCAGCAGTTCCAAGAAGGTCCTTGGGCTCTGATTTAGGTGTCCCCGAGGGCACAGATAAACCCCCAAGTGACCTCAAAAACCCTCAAAGAGCTAATGGCTGACTTTCAGGGTCAGGAATCCTTCTGTTCCCCACCATTCAGTCAGGATTGAAGAAGCTTCTTGGAAGATAATAATAATAATAATAATAATAATAATAATAATAATAATAATAATAATAATAATAATAATAATAATAATAACAACAACAACAACAACAACAACAATAATAATAAAGTTGGAAGGGACCTCGGAGGTCATCTAGTCCAACCCCCTGCTCAGGCAGGAAACCCTATACCATTTCAGACAAATGGCTGTCCAGTCTCTTCTTAAAAACTTCCAGTGTTGGAGCATTCACCACTTCTGGAGGCAGGTTGTTCCATTGGTTAATTGTTCTAACTGTCAGGAAGTTTCTCTTTAGTTCTAGGTTGCTTCTCTCTTTGGTTAGTTTCCACCCGTTGCTTCTTGTCCTGCCTTCAGGCGCCTTGGAGAATAGCTTGACTCCCTCTTATTTGGGGCAGTCCCTGAGATACTGGAACACTGCTATCATGTCCCCCCTCGTCCTTCTCTTCGTTAAACTAGACATACCCAATTCCAGGAACCATTCCTTATATGTTTTAGCCTCCAGTCCCCTAATCATCTTTGTTGCTCTTCTCTGTACCCTTTCTAGAGTCTCAACATCTTTTTTACATCGTGGTGACCAAAACTGGATGCAGTATTCCAAGTGTGGCCTTACCAAGGCATTATAAAGTGGTATTAACACTTCACGTGATCTTGATTCTATCCCTCTGTTAATGCAGCCCAGCACTGTGTTGGCCTTTTTGGCAGCTGCAGCACACTGCTGGCTCATATTTAAGTGATTGTCCACTGGGACTCCAAGGTAAAACAAAGAAAGTACAGTTGCCTCTTGAAAAAGCAGCTTTGGGACAATCATGACCTGGATGACTGAGAATCTGCGTAGACACGTCTACAAAATGTTGCTGGGAAAACTATAGAGACTTGTCCAAGGAGTCTCTGTGAATCTTATTGAGGATATTATCCACTAATAATATGAATAACCAATAACCAACACTTGTGCTTCAATGTCCTAGGCTTCCCATGTTTATTAGATCAGGGGTCCCCAACCCCCATTCCGTGGACCAGTACCGGTCCGTGGCATGCTAGCAACCAGTCCGCACAAACAAGCAAAGCCCTATCTGTGGGCAGCATACAAAACCAGTCTGTGGAAAAGCCTTTCTCCACAGAACCGGTCCCTGGTGCCCAAATGGTTGGGATCTCTGTATTAGATGCTTAGGAAGGGGAAAAAAAAAAGATAGATGCATTACAACTGAGAGACAAACTGTAGTTTTACCCTAAGAAAAAGTGGGAGAGGATGGCTAAGCAAATGAAGCAGGCGTAGGCATTTACCCTAATTTACAGAATAAAATATTCTATTTGTCATATAAAAAGAAGACACCCACTAAATTGATGCAGAGGTATGTCTAGTCTAATGAAGAGAAGGATGAGGGGGGACATGATAGCAGTGTTCCAATATCTCAGGGGCTGCCACAAAGAAGAGGGAGTCAAGCTATTCTCCAAAGCTCCTGAAGGCAGGACAAGAAGCAACGGATGGGAACTAATCTAGGAGAAAAGCAACCTGGAACTAAGGAGAAACTTCCTGACAGTTAGAACAATTAACCAGTGGAACAACCTGCCTCCAGAAGCGGTGAATGCTCCAACACTGGAAGTTTTTAAGAAGAGACTGGACAGCCATTTGCCTGAAATGGTATAGGGTTTCCTGCCTGAGCAGGGGGTTGGACTCGATGACCTCCAAGGTCCCTTCCAACTTTATTATTGTTACTGTTATTGTTAACACTGCTGGTTGGATAAGCTCCCTTAAGCAATCTAGCCAGTAAGATTGAAACCTTCCTTACTGTATACTTTGCAAGTCTGGAAAGAATGAATGCACTGCTCTTACACTGTCCATTCCCTTATTTAAGAATCCCTTTCAGTGTTGACACAAATACCAGCAAAGGACATTATAGAAAATAATAGCCATCGGCTAATTACAGATTGCAGCGATAATTACAAAAGAAAGATTGATTTAAATCCATTTACCCATCTGACCTAAGAAGCCGAAGCTGAGGCTGAATAAATGATGCAGCCTCTGGAGATCGCATCAACCTCTTCTCCCGTCAGTAAAGCCGTGCGATTCCATTAGCCCAAAGAAGGCATCGCGTCATGATTTTATTTTATTTTTCCCCCAAAGACCAAGGCCAGGCAGTTCATTGCATTTGTGTTTTGAAACGGCGGCATCTGCAGAGTCAGCTTGCTATTAACACCCCTGCATCTATACAGGAGATTGCTGACCCATGAATGGGATGCTTTGTCAGTTTGGCAAACACACAAAAAAAATGGAGTTGAAGTGAAGCAGAGAATTCAAAGGGGCTCTTGATCGCCTCCTTTAAAATGCCAAGAACCTAAGCTGTCCTTTCTTATCTTCTTCTCTATGCATGTGACGCTTTAGGGAGGTCTGCCTCATTGTACTATAATTCAGGGATTGTTCGGCCCATCCACAGCGCCTCTCCCTCCAAGAGGCAGCATGGGATAGCTAATCTGGGCAATGAACAGCGACATAATTTAAGGTTTGTTCAAGGATGAGGGGGCTCTCCCCAACTTGTTTTCAGCCAGCAGATGCCAGGAGTTCCCAGGCCTACTTAACAATGCATATTTTCACTTCTTTTGCTCCCACCATTGAGAAGGGCACAAATTTCACAGAAAGCAAAAAATGTCCTTTTCAGAAGGGGATAATTGCCTGTTATATTTCTACTGACAAATGAAAGTCACTGGGGGGTTTGTGGACTTGGTGACGAAGATGCCTCCAATGGGCATCTTTTAAAGAGGTAGGTTTCTCCTTAAGAAGGTACACACATAACCGTGACATAGATGCATAACTAATTTTTGGTTTAGCTTTCTTTCACTTATTATTAGGAGAAAAGAGACCTGTCTCTATTCATTGCTGTTAATACCACTCCATCTGCTGATTTAATAACAATCAATAAAATACTTTTAATGACAATTGATAAAATGGCGAGGTGGCCTAGAGGGGAAGACTCTAACCTCCCACTTGGAAGGTTGAGAGTTCAATCTTAGGCAGCGACAGATGTCTCTCTCTATCAGGGCGCAAGGAGAAAAGGTCTGCTGCTAACTCCATGTAGGTATCAGGAAGGGCATCCAGCCAGTAAACGCTCAGCTCCAATCTGTTGCCCCAACCCCACCCCAAGCAAGGGATTACAGCAGAGGTCCCCAATCTTTTGGGTACCAGGGACCGGTTCCGTGGATAGAGGTTTTTCTGCAGACTGGAGGGTGTGTGGTTTTGTGTGCCGCCTGCATCCTGTGGATGGGGCTTTGCTTGCTTGTGCATGTTTGTTGCTGGCATGCCACAGCCCGGTACTGGTCCATGGACTGGGGGTTGGGGACCCCTGGAGTACAGGGTCGTAAAAAGAAATATATATATATACGAAGCTGAAGACACCAGCCTGAAGATGATGAATGGGACTTCATCGAAACGTCGCCAAGACACTTCCAATTTTACGTGGGAGAAAACCCGAATAACCAAAGACCTACATACAAACACCCGCGAAAACCTCAGAAAACAAATATATATATATATATATATATACTTTAAAAAGAGGCAGTGGATGGGAAATTATTCTGTAGATTTTGGGTTACTCTAAAAGGTTTTACAATGGCACATCAAGAACAAAATTACACATGAGATGAAATGGCAGATAACATGATTTCTGAAGGACAAGTTAATTCATGATAGAGAATGAAATGGCAAACTCATTAGAACACCACATCGGTAGCTTATTCAAGACTATTATTGTATCACTGAAGAAACATCTCAGTGTACTTGAAGTGTGTTGAACCAACCAGTTGGGATTTTTAAATAGTATCGGACTTCTTTTGTGGGTAAATGACCAATGACAGAAAAAGCATGCTCAACCCTCTTCCCTTTATGCTGATCCCCACAGTCAGCATCTAATTGGTTCACTTGCTTAACTTATAAGTTGAGAGGAGTTTCTCTAGCTAAAATGACACATAGCGGCTAAAATATGGTGGCGGTGGAGAAGAGGCACCAGAAATGAAATAGAAAAATGAGGAAGCAGTAAACTCTGAAGCATCCAAAGTGAGGCTTGAAAAGAAAGGTGGTTTGCTCTGAAACTGTCACTTTAGTTCTGAGCCAAGTCGTTTCAAAATATTGATTCAACAAGAGAACATGATTTGATTTTAGCTGTTGAATCAATCTGATGAAAAGCGTACATGGGCATGCACAAAAGTCCATTGGGTCAGCAAAGACACCAGATTTGGCACCGGTCGAATCAATTTAGAGATTGGTAGAGACGATGAGTAAAGCTGACTGGATGGAGTCCTCTCTTCTGAATCTTCCAACAAAAGCTTTGCACAGCCCTGCTCAGTGGCTCAGGTCTGATCTATAGGACAGGCCTAAAAGGGCGTATGAAAAGCAGTTGTCACAACTTCAGGTGTCCCTAAGAGGAAAGCAAATAAAAGGGAAGAGGACGGTGCTAATGAAATTTCAACCTGTTCCTGACAACAAAATGAAGGTATTCAGAACTGAATTACCAGCAGTTTGTTTTTTAGTCCTCCGGAGTGTAGCTAAATACATAACTACAGTAAGTTGCCAAAAAGGCCAACACAGTGCTGGGCTGCATTAACAGAGGGAACTATATGCATGGAAAAGGCTCTGTATTCATGGCCATAAAGACACATTGCTACTAGTCTCAGGAGCAAAGTTGAAGAGGAAGGTCATTGCAAAGAAGACCACCCATTAAGCCTCAGCTGATTTTTCCAGGAAGACCTCGGTTTAATTTATTTCTCTGCTGTTTTTGTAAATTAATCCCATGGGAAAGCTGAAGATTTCTTTCAAACATATAGGATTGTGTTCCTTGCAGGAGCTGCTGCACCGAAGAAATAAATCCTGAAGTTCTAGATCAGGCTAGAACTGAAGTTATTTGCCACTCAGGTAGTAAATAACAATAATAAAATTGGAAGGGATCTTGGAGGTCATCTAA
>NW_015386407.1:149393-169056 GCF_001527695.2 Protobothrops mucrosquamatus
TGGCTGTCCAGTCTCTTCTTAAAAACTTCCAGTGTTGGAGCATTCACCGCTTCTGGAGGCAGGTTGTTCCACTGGTTAATTGTTCTAACTGTCAGGAAGTTTCTCCTTAGTTCTAGGTTGCTTCTCTCCTTGATGAGTTTCCATCCGTTGCTTCTTGTCCTGCCTTCAGGCGCTTTGGAGAATAGCTTGACTCCCTCTTTTTTGTGGCAGCCCCTGAGATATTGGAACACTGCTATCATGTCCCCCCCTTGTCCTTCTCTTCAGTAGACTAGACATACTCAATTTAGACTAGACATACCCAACAAGTTACTAGAGACTTGAGAAAGTGGAAAGAATCAGGAGTCATCTGCAAACAGCAATGGGATTTGCTAGTGATCCGAATCACTGCTTTTTTTATCCCAGCGTTTTTGTCATCTCTCTCTCTCTCTCTTTATTATAATAAGACAAATTGCAGTCAATTGTAATCGATTAATACTGAAAGATGGAGTTTTACACCCCTTTGCAGGCCCTCTGAATTCCTTCAAATGTAATTTATATACAAATCGACATGGATCATGTTCAGATGCTGTGAAAAGCAGCAGCAAAATGCCGATTTGTTCCCCAAATAACCCAAACACTTATGCAGCTCTCAGCACACGTCTGTGCTCCATATGAAAATATAAATAAATGATGATAGTATTTTTCCCCCAGTTGGTATCTAAAGTGGAGGTCAGCTACTGCAAAAGGAGCCAAACCTTCATACTCAGTGGTGTTCAATGATGTCTGTCTGTCTGTCTGTCTGTCTGTCTTTCTATCTATCTATCTTACCTACCTACCTACCTACCTACCTACCTACCTACATACATACATACATACATACACATATATATAATCTATTATATAAATGTATCCATTGCTCAACAGCTAGAAAGACACTGAGTCCTGCTATAATGACTTAGCAGTGTGTGTGTGTGTTTCACCATATCATAGTGAGAATGGCTAGCAGCGCTCCTTTAATTAATAAATAAATAAATAAGTAGCAAGCATTGGATCAAAGCGGAAGGAAAAAGTAACTGTGCCGCAGTGGTTTGTTTTCAGCAGCAGACAACACTGCTAAAATGTAATGACTTCATCAACAGAGGACTCCAGACAGAAAATAGGTGATTGTCCATGGATTATTTACCACTGGTATTTAAAAGACTCTTTTCCAAATCACGATCTGGGTAGATGTTTGGCAACCCAGAAAATCAGGATTAAGTAATCATAACTGCTACTCAATGGCGTAATAAGTCTCTAGAGGCTAGAGCTTCTTGCCCATTTTGTGATGGCGAAGGATATTATGATCTGAACCAGAGAAGACCAAGCTATTGGATCCAGCTCGTGTCCAATTTGCACACTGAGCCTATAAAAAAAGCAACCTCACTTGGCTCCAGAGTCCCTTCTACCTACACCTGTCAGGGCCAAGTCACCAACTTGTCAAAACAAATTATCCAGGTCTTTACTTTTAACGCCACCTTTGGGTTTTCTCTGAAAACTCTAGTCAGGGATGTCTGCATTAACGAGATAATACAGTGAAAAAGCACAGAGCGATATCTCGGTTGTAGAGGAGCACCAGAAATAGTGAGAGCAAAAAAAAAAAAAAAAGAGAGAGATAGAGATTCCTGCTTCCATTACCTCTCCCTGTCCCAATTAAAATCTGTAGAAATTGAGATAGAGAGAGACAGAGAAAAAAAAACATACTACTCTTTCTTCCCAAAGCAAAGATTTAATATCCCTTAGCCAGCATCAGATGTTTTTAAATAGTTTACCGAAAGGTATTTCATTCTGAAAGCATCTGGCTGGCTTGCTTTGTAAAAGGTGATCCATGCTGAGATACTAAAGGAAATTATGAACAACTGTGTATATAGAATAGAATAGAATAGAGTAGAGTAGAGTAGAGTAGAGTAGAGTAGAGTAGAGTAGAGTAGAGTAGAGTAGAGTAGAGTAGAGTAGAGTAGAGTAGAGTAGAGTAGAGTAGGGTAGGGTAGGGTAGGGTAGGGTAGAGTAGAGTAGAGTAGAGTAGAGTAGAGTAGAGTAGAGTAGAGTAGAGAAGAGAATGGGAACAGAACAGAACAAAACAGAACAGAACAGAGCTGGAAGGACCTTGGACCTTTCTTAAAAATGTCCAGTGATGGAGCACCCACGATTTCTGGAGGCAAGTTGTTCCACTGGTTAATTGTCCTCACTGTCAGGAAGTTTCTCCTTAATTCGAGGTTGCTTCTCTCTTCGGTCAGTTTCCAACCATTGTTTCTTGTCCTTCCCATTGGTGCTTTGGTGAACAACCTGACCCCCTCTGCCTTGGGGTAGCCCCTCAGATACTGAAATACTGCTATCATATCTCCCCCTATTTCTTCTTTTCTATTATAGATGTGTGTGTGTATTAATGTGTATGTGTATGTATGTATGTGTATATATGTGACCCCAATATTTTAAAAAGTGTATATTTTGAGAACATTAAGATGATCTCCTACAAAGACGGTCTACAAACACTCCATAGGTGATCTCATTACAGTTAAAAAATGAACATGACTAAAGGAAACTAAAGGAAAAACAAATGATTTAGTGGGTGACTTCAACCTCAGGAAACTTTTAATTCTATAACTATTTATCCTTTTGAATGACTTCCTGATGTTACTGGGATTCTTTGGAATCAGGCTAATTTTGAATCCATGGGTCTGTGTTTGTGTGTGTTTGTTTGTGTGTGTATGGATTCCTATTGACCCATAAATCTAACAAACGAAGTTGTCAATTTTTTGACAGCAATTCTAACCACTACTAGATACTTTTTATTACCAGACATGGCAGAACAAATGGGGGAATATGTCCCATAAACTAATAAATTGCCCCATTAAAGAAGTCCTCAATTTGACCTAACCTCAAAAGGCTAAAAGCAGCTGCCAGCAATCTTATTGTTAAATTTCTGCAAGGGCTTCAATGGATAGATTCCCTGAAGAAGATCTCAAAATGACCAAAGGAGCTCAATTTGTCCACCAAATTTCTAGACTGGAGCTTGGCTGTCCAGCAGCAATCAGCTTTCGATGATTCCCCAAGGAATTAATTAGGCCGAGCTATTAACTAGACTGCCCATTCTCTTCACAGCATTGATGCTGACCAAAGCAATCCTAAATTACAACCTTTGAGTTTCTTTGCTCATTCTTGCACATTCTTGCCCCAACAGTAATGCCAATGTGAACGTAGGTGAGCAATACATCAAATGCATCAATTAAAGATCTAAAAGTGAGCATATCCTTGACCCAAGACTGCAAATGCTGGAATACAATGCAGCATTGGGCCATGTCATCTTTCTTGGCTGAAGTGCCTTCAGATGTTCTTTATATTTCAACTATACAAAGCTAGTTTACCTGCAAAGGTGAGACATCTAAACTTCACATACCTACAGTATCTTCTAAAAGGACCAGAATACCTTTCTTATTAGCCATTTATTTTCATTTTCACACAATGAAAATGAGAAACAGCAAGAGAATAAGGACACCACGATATTTCATTTGGCTGCGCATTCTATGGATATTAGTACTTTGTGTCTTTGATAAATATCAATATTGGCTGGAGACTACCATATATAAGTGGTCAGGTTTTGTAAGATTTTATAGCTTCATTTGGAGTAGAGAAATTAGATAACCAAAATGTATGTGCCAACATTACTGGAAATGTAATTTCAGAAGCATGTAGTGTTTGAACCTTTTATCTTATAAATCATTAGGGGTACCAAAGACTGACACAGTGAGCAAAATACTCTCTCTTGGGACTCATCTTTATCTCTGTTGTGCTTTTCCTCATTGGAAGATAAATATTCTTAGGCTGTCCTCAATGGCCCACCTCATATTGAAAGAACAGTATTTCTGTCCTTCTTCTTTTCAATTGCCATAACTCATGTCTTCAAGGAAATGTCCCTTGTCCTTTTTACGCTGCCTGGGGTAAGCAACAAAATTGTAGGTTTTGGTTTCTTCTTATCCGCATTAGATTGGATTGCCATTCCTGTGCTGGTTAGAAAAAATATAGCTAACACTGTAGGACAGCAACTCCTGATGGAGCCATCTGGTGCCATCTAGTGGCCATCAAGAGGTTTGCAGCTCAAATGTAATATCTCTAGTACCGTTGAATCCCAGAGCCATTATTTTGAATCTTTCCTTATTTCTGCTACAAAGGAAGTCTCTGGGGTTTAGATAAAATTTGGAAAGAAAGCTTAAGAAATTATCTTAAGGAGTTTTGTTTTGTTTTTGTTTCAAAAGAAAAGTCTTACAGTATGTTAATAAGTATTAACAACATAAACAGCATTAGTTTCATAATCTGCAACCAGCCCAAACAAAACATAATAAAAGTTTGAATTAAATCACACGCTGGTGCAACTAACCTTCTTTAATTGTCAAGCAAGCAGAATTATTGTTCGAAAATCTGACACTGATGCCAGAAAGTTTTTGATATTGATCAGGAAATTGAAAAAGGTACCCTGAAATTGAGCTGCCCAAAATGAACTGGATTTGACTGTATAAATTTGCCCCTGAACATTCCTTAGATTTAAATTCCTGCAATGAATATTATGGTCCATAGAGAATTCTGCTCTTGGTCTTTCTTTCTTACATGGGTAGAAATCAACATGGGGGAATCACATTGAAGTTTATCAATTCCAAACTGTATATAAATCAAAATTGGAGAGCATGTAAGACATCCTCTTTTGAGGATTCATATTTCAAAAGAAGCTCTTTTCCTCCTTTCCTTTCCTTTCCTTTCCTTTCCTTTCCTTTCCTTTCCTTTCCTTTCCTTTCCTTTCCTTTTCTTCCCTTCCCTTCCCTTCCCTTCCCTTCCCTGTTTCTTTTTGTTTCCGTAAATCATGTGATTAAAGATAGAATATCACAACAGCTGCTGCTACAGCTTCTCCAGTAATAGTGTTTCCACAATGGGAGGATCTTTGAAAAATGGAACCGATTTCTTCCTCCTAATCTAAAAATATGGGTTGTCACAGGCGTACAGAAACCACAACTCCTGGTGGCATTCTCCATCAATTTGTTTGGATGATTATTATACCTATGCCTTGATAACAACTGATTTTTTCCCCTCTTTTTTTTCTAGACAGTTTTACAAAACTTCATACAATACTCTGACAGGAGCACCTGTGAAGACTGAATACACGATTCACAGAAGTGGCGTAAGGTAATTAAAAATAATATAGAGTTTTTTAAAATATATATATATATATATCCAAGGACCATGAAGTCTACACTGTATATATATTTGCAAACAATGCCATTTTAATAGGGCAACAGCAAAGATAAAAATAGCAAGCACGCAAGACTTCACAAATGTTTTTGGGTTAATGATCAAATGCACATTTTGTTGTAGATGAAAAATCTCAGATAAATTTGTCTCCATCTATTTTTGTTTTTATAATGTCTGGAGCTGAGTCTTTTGGCTAAAATGATCCTCAGAAACCTCTCAAGAGCATGAATACTCATGAGTCTCCCTCAACTGAAGGCTACTCCCAGACCTCACCACTATTTTTGCCGTCACTCCAGAAGTGACCTGGCTAGGACTTACAACTGGATTTGAGCCAGTGAAAAACTCATGTATCATTCTAACTCACAACGCCATTATAGAGGTGTGATGGCTCAGAGGCTCAATGAAGCTGGAGAAAGTCTGTATTCTGGCGGTTTGAGCCCTAGCATTGCATGATGGAGTGAGCTCCCATCCCTCTCCTCAGCTTTAATCCACCTAGCAGTTTGAAAGCCTGTAACATGCAAATAGATAAATAGGTACCACTTCAGTGGGAAAATAATCGTGTTCTATGCAGTAGCCGGTGCTGGATCTTCTCCAATATGATGGCCAAGTGCAAGGCAGCATTGGTGGAGTGAAAAGCCCTGGATGTCATTACAGAATGTCATTGAATCTTTCTGATTATGGAGCTAGATTTTTATTTTTTTTAAAAAGGACAAATAAAAGAATTTGGGGATGAATGGAGGAGGAGTTCCTGATTTACTGTACAACAGCCGTAAAACATGTTTAAGCATTAAACATCTAACCATTCCCATTTTCAGCTAGAAAACTCATTTGCTGTTTCCTGCTAAATTTAACACGACTGGAGTCCATTACTTTAAGGTAAAGGTGTGTATTTAGGTTGGGCCTTGAAAGAAGTACAATAATTTAATGTATTAGTTCCAAAATCATATTCTCAAGAAATTAGGCTGGCTTTAAAGCTTTCTGTCTTTCCCTGATTTTTGTAGCATGGTTTCCACAGATCGTGGGTCTTGTTATTCAAAGAAATCATCTTAATTCTGAGTTCTGAAAAATATTGGCTGCCACTTGGCTAGCAAGGCCAGACTGCAGTAATTATCTGCTGAAGATAGCGGGAGAGAATTGTTTTTCATAAGGCTTTATGAAGAAATTGTGCATTGCAATGAGTTAAAAAAGAAACCCGAGTCTCTTTTTTCTGTGCCAGAGATGACAAAAGGTCGAGCACTCCCTAAACCTTAACAATAATGAAAATATAAGCATAGTAAAATAATAGTAAAGAGACAGGGGGATGGTGGGAAAATCAGGGTGTAATTGATACAGTTTCCCTGCTGCTTACAGGGGACGAAAAAGAGACATCGGGGGAAAAATAAAATAAAACGAAGGATATATAAAGCAGAAAATATGCAAAACCATTTCTAACAGGTTTAGCTTTTTCTAAGTGTGAGTTCCTTGTGAAATGTGGAATAAAGAAAATAGTGCTGATTTTCTGTGGAAATATGATTATGTATGGATAGCTACAGTAGATGGGAAGGTACAAAAAAAGGCTCAGATGGTTTATAGCAACTGTGCTGAAACCTCTTGTTCTCTTTGCTTGCTTAAAGGATATTTACTCTATGAGCATCCTTTAAGCAAGTGAGCATCCCAGTTTAATATCATTTCCCCATCCGTATCTTATATAATTGAAGTGTGCCCTGAAAATATTGTTTCTCGCTTATTCCCATGAAATTGCCTTTTATCTCATCTCCAATCCTTGAATAAAGCAGAGTTAAGTAATCTTTTTGCTGTACTGGGGTTATAATGGTTTTCGTTTTTCACTTTGTCACCGTGGAAGGAGAACTTCAAGTTGAATGAAGTCTTTACCCTACATGGTCACTCATTCCCTTGAGCAGATCAAATTAATGCCAGAATAGATATTTGTAGATTTAAACAGGAGTTCAGTGCAGGCTCTGTTACTTACAAAGGCTCAAAACATTTGCAAATGGTCACTCACAAATCCTTCCATTTCTCTTTCCCCATCCCACCCCACATTTTTCTGTTTTTTCTACTGCCTCATATTTCTGAAGGTCTCTCAGTCCACTTTTTAAGATCAGCTGTGGCTGGTGGATGTCACCACCAAACTCAGGCACTAAGGACCAGAAACTTCACACTCCTTTTTTTTAAAAAATTGTTTTATACCAGGGGGTGTCAAACTGCTGACCCGCAGGCTGGATGCATCATGGTGAAACCACACCCACCCCATTGCCAGCAATGGAAAAAAAGTTGTGATATGTCACAACACATCATGTGACGTTGCAAGTTTGACACCCCTGTTTTATACCATTGCTTCCAAGCACTGGTACTTTTACCATTGGGTTGAAGTAGCCTGCTAATACCTAAGTGATAAACTATACATTAAATAATAATTATGACCCGGTGTCTAGGCCAAATCAATACAACTGCATAACTGCTGTAAAATAGCTTCCCCAACCAGCTACCATTTTAATGTCTGAAAGAACTAACCAATTAAATAGTGGGTAAGGTCAGGTTTTATTGATTGTAGCCACAATGAAATCTCTTGTGTTGTTGTTTTTTTCCTTTCCCCCCCACCCAAGACCTTCTCGTAATTGGAGTATGATTTCCTTAAAACACTCTTTTTTACATTATTTTATTTCCAGAGGCTGTAGTTCTACAGCAACAGGGTGTGAGTGGTCTTGCAACAACATAATGACTCATTGACATAAAGATCGATTCAACCATAAAACCTTGCAGCCAAAATGTAGGGGGCGGGGGAAGAATAAAATCAGGGAAGATTAAATGGCTGCTATATTTTAAAAAGGGTTTCAAGCTCATGGAACAAATTTACTAACTCTGCTTATGGCAACATAGCAGAGAGAGGGAGGAATGCAAGCTTCTGCATGACAAGGAGAGACAGCAAGTTAATATTTATTTATACAGATAGCTGGGTACTGCCTATTTGAAAGCACTCAAGTTGCTTCACAATTTCATGATGAAAAATACAAATACACAGATACATGATAATTTATGTATATTTCTGGTACTTGAACCATAGTTTATCATTCTTTTTTTTTTAACAAGGCCCAAGGGAGTGTTGTGACCCACCGTTCTTAGTTTGATTTGTTTAGATTCATGCCTAGTCACTGTGCATCAGGGAATGAGGATTCTCACCCCAATTGGAAAATAGATCCCAGCAGTCTAGAGTTGAAATGATTCTAAAACCCACAGTGGTGCTAACTGGATGGTTTTGTGCTCTTTTACGGCGGTTGAGAGGATATAAAGTAAGGTTGAAATGGATAACTGCATTTTCACTCTTTTCACCTTAATTTAAGGTCTGCTAGTGTTTGTCTCTAATCTTTATTCCATCCTCATTCTTTCCTAGTTGTGAGCTTTGGGAAGGAGAGCATTGCTGTGGTGTCAGAAGCGAAAGCATTTTGAGACAAGCAGTGAGTTTTGTTCTTTCTTTAGCTGAAGCGAAGAAATCACAGAACAGTTCCACATGGAGTCTGTGAGTTTAAGAATTGAAAACACTGTTAGTATGAAAATACCAGCAGTTTATAGCAGGGGTGTCAAACTCAATTTCATTGAGGGCCACATCAGCATTGCGGTTGCCCTTGGGGGGCCGGGTGGGTGCGGCCAGGATGTGTGCGGCCTACTGGGTGGGCCTGGATGGAGTGGGTGTGGCCTACTGGGTGTGGCCAGCTCTACATCGTTCGCGTCAAGGGTGCCTGTGGGGGCCTGGGCAGGAGTGGGATAGATCTGAGGGTCTCTGGCAGAAGGGGGTGGGACCAGGGCAAGTGCCAAGGCATGGTCCACTGGAGGAGCCTCACTGTTCCTCTCAGACCATGCCGGGGGGGGGAAGATTATGGAGCTAAGACTGAATGCGTTTCAGCATAGATGGCCACCACAAAATTGTACATTAGCTCCCGGATAGCCTGGACCAGGGCCAAGGCAGAGGGGGTCGTTCCCTCACTGTTTCCAGGATGGCTTCACGGGCCACATGAAACCACTTCGCGGGCCGCATCCGACCCCCGGGCCTTGTGTTTGACATGTCTGGTTTATAGCATTAACGTCACTACCTTTAGCAATTGTTATTTGTTGTTGAAGAGTGTCAATGAAGAATACAGGGGGGAATATTGTAAGGGATGACCAGGCTGAGCCCAAGGAAGGGGTCAAACACATCATAAGTCACAAGTCCCTGGGTAGGGACAAGAGATTTAAATCCAGCCCATCACAAATTCCTCTCTTATCTCCCGCTCATTTCCTTTGACTGTTAGTTGGTCAGATTCTTGTAGAGAGCTTAAGCTTGTAATAAATCTTTCTACTCATTTGAACTGCCTGAATCTCCTGATTTCCATGGCGCTTGACACATATATCAATATTTTGCACTTTTTGGGGGATTGTTTTATCAGAACCGTATGCACAATATTTAGCCACCTCCTGGACTAGTTCATGCTGAACTAGAAATATTTGCAGGAATGGGGATGGGATTGTGGCAGAGATAAGCAGTCAGATGATAAATTCTAGCCAGTGAAGTCTTTCTGGAGAAGATGAATGGAGAAGTCGTTTCTTTAAATGTGCGAGGTTTTTTTTCCTTTTCCATTTTTTCTTTTTCCTTCTTTTTTCTGCACTTCCCATTTTTTCTTATTTTTTGTATTAGTTTTTAACTGTTTAATTGTAATACTTAATAAAATCATTACTAAAAAAAAAAGATCAGCCTTCTTCTGTTGAAGCTGATTTTTGGTCTTTGCTAAGCACTTTCCTTAATTGCTCCAGTAGTTCCTTATTTTCTATCACATTTCTGAAAAACTAACAATATTAACTTAGTTTCCCATGGAGCCCTTCTTTCTGTAGGTATATGATCCCCCCTCCTTCAATTCTTCTTCTTCTTGTATCTATCTATCTCTGTCTCCAGAAACGATGTAAGCTTGCAAAATGGAAATACCACAATTTGTTGGAAAAATGCCACTTGGCACAGTTTTAATAAGTTAGGTGACTCAGTGCTGCGAACAAGAAGGCAAAAAAAAAAAATCATCTGGCAAAAGCAGAAAAAATCTGCTTATTCAAATCCAATAGCACATCTGACTGTCACGTTGGGAACTGAAACTAAATATTTATCTTGGTTAATAACTTTAAGGCTGCTTGCCATTTTTTCCTCTCACTCTAGCACAGAACGGCATAAATGTATGGAATTTGTGTTAAAACCATTTGCAGCCCACCTGCATCTGCTTTTACTTCTGGAAGAGTTTATACATATATTTTTAAAAGAATTAAAAATATCTCTCATTCTACTTATCTGCCCATCTAACTTGGTTGCTAGCTAGCTAGGGCTGCATGTTTTTTTTTTCTTCTTCTCAAGCTAATGGCTCACTTTTCCAAAATATAATTCCCTTATTATTAAGGAAGAAAGACTAGGCAGCATATTGGTACGTGTGGTTATAGTTATATTACCATCCTTGCCACTAAAATGAACAGCATGGATGCTACATTTCATCCTCATCTCGATTTGTAGTGTTCAGAATTTCACATTTTTTTTTCTAGAAACAGCAGCAGCAGCAATGGCACAATCTTGGGAAGAAGCTGAAGGTCAAAACATATGAGAAATGGTTGCAGAAACTGGGCATGTCTAGTCTAATGAAAAGAAAAAACTAAAGGAGACATAATAACAGTACTCTATTGTTTGAGGGGCTGATAAAAAGAAGAGAAGGGGGTCTACCTATTTTCCAAAGCACCAGAGGGCAGGACAAGAAGTAATGTATGGAAACTAAACAAAGAGAGACACAAACTAGGACTAAGGAGAAACTTCCTGACAGTTAGAACAATTAACCAGTGGAACAACCTGCCTCCAGAAGCTGTGAATGCTCCAACACTGGAAGTTTTTTTAAGAAGAGACTGGACAGCCACTTGTCTGAAATGGTATAGGGTCTCCTGCTTGAGCAGAGGGTTGGACTAGATGACCTCCAAGTTCCCTTCCAACTCTGTTATTCTGTATTATTCTGTAGGGCTTAGTTGACATGATATATGTGAGCAGTGGCAAAGCTTAGCTGAGCATCCATCGTTACTTTTTCATGTGCTTGAAAGGAAAGTATGAGTTTGGAAGGAAGTCTGGTAATCTATATATAATATAAAATAGGTAACTTTCCTACTGGTTTCCTTGGCCTGTAGTCTATGGGTTAATTCATTTATTGTGGTCTTGGAACTAGGATCTTCTCCATTTGAGAAATCGGTGAAAGTCACTGGTTTGAGATGAGCGACTATACAAATTGAATAAACAAATATAATAACAGTGTTGTTGTTAGTTGCGAAATCATGTCCGACCCATTGCGACCCCATGGACAACATTCCTCCAGGCCTTCCTGTCCTCTACCATCTTCTGGAGTCCATTTAAGCTCATGCCTACTGCTTCAGTGACTCCATCCAGCCACCTCATTCTCTGTCGTCCCCTTCTTCTATTGCCCTCGATCTTTCCCAGCATCAGGCTCTTCTCCAGTGAGTCCTTCCTTCTCATTAGGTGGCCAAAGTACTTGAGTTTCAACTTCAGGATCTGGCCTTCTAAAGAGCAGTCAGGGTTGATCTCCTCTAGGACTGACCGGTTTGATCGCCTTGCAGTCCAGGCCACAACAGTAATGCCAGTCAAATCTTGAATTATTTGCTAACAGTCACTCAAAAGACCATCTGCCTCTATCTCTCTTGGAAGGATGTGCAACATTTCTGCTTCAAAAGGAAAAGATCTCGCAGAAAAATTAGAGCTATAAAGCTTTGAAGTCTGTACCACCTTCAACTTAATGTTTCTTATTGTAGGATTGCACTGCATCTGGGATCCAGGAAAAGGCACAGCTGCCAACAGATGCTAGGTATATACCTGTGTGCTGTCTGATTCCCATGTTACTGTTTGAAAGTAGCAACGGTTCCCACTAGGAACCGTTTCCACTCTTCTCTTTCGTTCTCTCTCTAATAGAGTCTGCAGTTAGAAATACTTGAGTTATCGCTATGTGTTTTAGGGATAAGGAATTAAAATCCTTGAAATGTCATTGATTTCCTAGTTCTTCAGCGCTTTTCGGCAATTCCAATGCCCAGGAATGATAGAAACTGAAGTCCATCAGCATCTGGAGAGCCATAACTTCACAGCAGGTAAACTGTTGGAATGAATTCCTTTCAGACTATTGCAACAGATGTCCAAATCCGATCACTATGGCTTTAGAGGTGAGCAAACAGGTCCCTGGGTTATATGTTCCATCTGCAGTTTTGATATAGAAATTAATTGGGCAACTATTTTTAGTAAAGCAAATCCAAATATGAATGCAGGACAGGATGGATCAGGATTTCATTCACAAGCAGGTCTAGACACAGTTATCACTCAGATTTCACCCTTCTCTGAAATTTTCAGGAAAAAAAGATAACTAAAACTTGCTAGTAGGAGCATCAATTATGCGTTAGACCAGGGGTAGTCAACCTTGGCTCTTTTATGACTCGTGGACTTCAACTCCCAGAATTCCTGAGCCAGCTGTACTGGCTCAGGAATTCTGGGAGTTGAAGTTCACGAGTCATAAAAGAGCCAAGGTTGACTACCCCTGCGTTAGACTAAAAGATACATAGCAAGAAAGAAAACACATGTGTAAAACTTGAGGAACGACCAAAAGCAGGACATGAATTTGCTGTGCGTCCTAATTGGGGTATCTCATTATTATTTGTCATAACACTACATCTTTAGATTTCACTTACAAATGTTGATCAATACTACTCATTGTTTCCTAATCATCAAGCAATAGCATTATCACTTAGACTTATATACCCCTTCACAGTGCTTTACAGCCCTTTCTAAGTGGTTTATAGAGTCAGCATATTGCCCCCAACAATCTGGGTCCTCATTTTACTGACCTCAGAAGGATAGAAGGCCGATTCAACCTTTGAGCAGCTCAGAATTGAACTGCTGGCAGTCGGCAGAATTAGCCTGTAATATTCCATTCTAACCAGTGGGCACCATTAAATCAATATCCTTTGATCTAGAGTATTTGGAAACTCTCCTGGACTTAAAGAGTTGCTGACCAATCTCCTGCAATTCAGCCTTAACAACACAGCAGAACAACATTTAATATTTTAATAAGGACACTAACGAAATTTCTTTATTTGGAAAATCCATTGTTATATGGAAACCTCTACTGTAGCTGATCAATAGAGGAAGCTCAATGGAAACTTTAGAAGGAACTCCAAAACTCGATTCCAAAGCATCAGAGGGCAAAACAAGAACCAATGGATGGAAACTAATCAAGGAGAAATTTCCTAATGGTGAGAACAATTAACTAGTGGAGTAGTTTGCCTTCAGAAGTTGTAGGTGCTCCATCACTGGAGGCTTTTAAGAAGAGATGGACAGCCACTTGTCAGGAATGATATAGAGTAGGGGGATTGGACTAGAAGACCTCCAAGTCCTTCCAACACTGTCATTCTGTTACTCTGCTTCTGAATTTGCTATCCCTCAGTGGAAGTAGAACTCGCCTCTTTTCACCAGTTATATTTTATTGTAATATTTGAGTTGGGGAACTCAACGGTTCATACATTCTATGAAGAAGTGGAAGGAGGCCTATTGGTTGCATAACATATGGAAGAAAAATATCTCCCCCGTTAATCAGTGGTGCACTGAGAGCAGTACATAATTAACTGTAATTCTAATTAAAATTAAAATGCAACCTAATATAGGCAACATAATTAAATTGCTAACAAAAATTAAACCTTTAATTTTAGCATTAAAGAGTGACAATAGAGCATGTTAATTTTCAGCAAGCCACTATATGGGGTTGGGGTAATATTAAGAGCATTTATGCAGGCGAAGTGCTGATTAAAGGAAAACTAGTGTTTCAATTAATTGAAAAAAAAAGTTATAATCACCACCCCAATGTTAATTCAGAATATGCAGCCAGGAAGCAAGCATTTGAATATTACCAATGAGTGTGCCAACATGCAATTAAACATCTATAAATTGCATTGTTTTTAGCATGTTTCAGAGTTGCTGGTTCATATCTCATCTGCAAACTTGCATATTTTAAGACAAAACTGAAAGTAACTGAAGCCCAAAACTTGTATTTCAATAAATGTCAGCTCACAGTCAAATCCTGTTCTCGTTTAATTGAATTCAACAGTTATTTCTTACTTCACTGATGCAAAGGAGACACGAATTCTAGCCTGCACATCTACCCTGATGTTTATTCGAGCGTTGAAATATGCTTCGTGTAATAATCAATGTACCCTTTTACAATATTAAATGTAGAAAGAATTGGACGGACAAATCTGAAAGAACCCAAGTTTGCTTGTTTTGACTACGCAAAGGAAGACTGTTTAATCAACGGAAGACTATCCTTGGCCAGTGTCCATGTAAATTTCTTTGTGTACTTTGCTTCGAAGCTGCCACAAAAAAACTTCAATTTCATATCTGAAGTTTTTTTTTTTTTTAAAAAAAACCATCAATGCTTCCCCCCCTCTATTTCTCCAGTGCCAGCAAGCCCAAACATTAAATCAAAATTGCACCTTAGAAGTTCTCAAAATGTGCTACAATCAGCATTGTAAAGATAGAACTTAAACAATGAAAGGATGCAGCCAGAAAAAGTATTGGCATCAAGTAATACTGAATTCTTCAAAATCCCCTTGAGTTATGCACATGGGAAAATTCATAATTAACGGTTGCATAATTTTTATTACCTCTTAGCCTTTTCCACAATTGATTCTGGGTTGTTTGTAATAGAAAATTTATCAGCAAAGCTTCCTTCCTTCCTTCCTTCCTTCTTTCCTTCCTTCCTTCCTTCCTTCCTTCCTTCCTTCCTTCCTTCCTTCCTTCCTTCCTCCCTCCCTCCCTCCCTCCCTCCCTGTCNTCCCTCCCTCCCTCCCTCCCTCCCTCCCTTCCTTCCTTCCTTCCTTCCTTCCTTCCTTCCTGTCACAATTCTGATTTTTCTAATGCTAAGGCCAACACAACGTTCTAAAACTATTCATACAAAATACAATAAGTAAAATAGAAACATTGGAACAATAGCCTTTAGAGCAGTGGCCTAAATAGAAAACCTTCTAAACAAAGGTAGAAATGTTGATTAAAATTCTTGGTCCCAAAATATGGCATCTCATTAATGTGTCCATGCTAGGGAATGGGAAAGAGGGTGAGAGAGTTATTACTGAAAGAGTCGGACATGGAGAATGTTCGCATTATCATGCAAGGACATCTAGAGCATCTAGAGCCCTCTGATCTCGAAGGTTACTTTTAGGAACAAACATACTTTTGTGTATTATTGTTCCAGACCATTAAGGAGACAAGATTTAATTTCAACAACTTGAACTGGCATTGAAAATAAACTTCAAGATGAGAAAGAACAAAGACTTTTCTTCAGAGTCCTAACTTACTGCAGACATTGGCACTCTAGCGGTGTCTTGCTTCTTAGGATGGGGAAGACAGGAAAAAAAAGGGGATTGTAACAGCAGAAGGGTGAGAAGGAGACATGGCACAAGCCACCCTGTCAATCATCTATCATGAACAATGATGTTACGGGTGACACTCTGCTCTGCTCTGGCACTGGAGATGGTGCTGGTACCTGCATTCTTTTGACAGGATTTCTATCATCTTTTGATGATGTTGACCCCTTTACTCATCCACCCAGAACTTTAAAAAAAAATGTGATGCATCGGTTTATCTTCCCTGTCTTATCTGCCGAAAACTGTGTTTGCAGTCATTCTCCAAGCTGGAATCACTCATCATTAAAAAAATAATATACTTTCTTCTGTAGGGCTCTAAATGTATTTTGGTGGCAATAGATCAAGAACAGCACCTAGTTTGTAAACAATGTGTCAACTCTACAATGAGCATGGCTGCAGCCATTTCTTTCTTTTCTTTCTAGGTTGCCACATCGAATGGAGGGAGGGTGGTTGCCCAGGTGCTTCATTAATCAAAATAATCTTCTGTCCCATGGGAACCAAGGTCATCTACTGCTCCTGTGAACAGAGACTGGGCTTTGCATAAAAAAGTCTGCCAAATGAGTATATTGGGGAACGTACTTGCTTGCGTAGTTTTGTGGGTGGGATATTAAACTTTGTAAGTGGGCAATTGTTACTTGTGTATTCAGACTTGGTTTCGCTTTTGACCATGTCAATACTATTATTGTGTCATGGTTCCGACAGATGAAACTCTTCAAAGAACTTCGAGGCATTGTTTACCTTAAAGAATCTTTATTTCAGAAGCATAGCACCGGCACTAACACAGTCGAAGCCAAAAATTGAATTCCCCTCCCCTGAGCACATAATATCAAAGCACAATTCCCTTTTCTAATTTACAGTCATAAATCACATTCTCCAATTAGTTTGAAATGCAGGCTTTCTCTCCAGTTCTCCAACCCGCCAATTCTTATCATCTCTTATTTCAAAAACCTTGATTCTCACACTGGTTACAGCATTGTTATGTCTAACTAAACTCCCATGCACATTCCTTCTCCCCCCCCCAGTATCATCTAATTCTAACTCTAATTCTAAGAGTAAAACATAAGAAGGAAAATGGTTGCATCTCCATATGTTGTCAAAGCGAAAACATCCAATGTTAGCAGTGTTGACATATTGTACCTAATAAACATGTTCTCTGAGGAATTTCCAAGCCTTGGAGTTCTGCTTTATTCGTCTATGTCTGTCAGAACCATGAGACAATGTTGATTTGTGGTTTTCTTTTAAAATGCATTATCTTATTTTCCTGACCTTGAGTTCTTAATAAAACGATGAACTTAGAACCTGGAATTTATCAAAGAGCACTAGTTGAACCATGGTTGGCTATTCTCCCTGATAATTTTACAGAGCTGGATTCTGAGATTTTGCACTCAAGTAATAGCTGTAGTGTTGAAAATTGTTGATTGATTGTTGGTGACTATGTACCATCAAATCATTGTGGACTCTTAGCAATATATTTTACTCCATGATAACATTTCCTAGCTGTGTTTTTCAGGTTTTCCAGCAGTGCCCACATCACCATGTAACTGAGTCCTTCAATCTTGCTGCTGATCATCCTTCTCCTCTTTCTTTCCACCTTTCCCAACATTAGAGCCTTCAACTGAAAAATGAGACATGGATTAAGATGCACCTGTTCACTCAACAGTCATGGGGGGGGGAAGGCTTTTAGAATGAAGTTGAGGAACTTTTTGCTGCCTAATATTTTGAGGGGTAATTGAAACATGGGTGAAGTCATAATGTGAAAAAGGAGGATCTGTTTTCATGAGTGGAAGGGTGCGAGTTAAACCTATTTAAGGCTTAAGATGTAAGTATTATTGTTGGTATGTCAACCATTTTAAGCAATTGCAGTCTTCTGGGTTACCAAATATAACTCAGGTTCCCACCCATTTTAGAGGGACTGTTAATACTGCTACCTAAAACACTGAGTCACCTTAGATAGGAAAGTTGTCTTTTAGGGTGAGAGAATTTATAAAGAAAACATGGAATCCAACTTACTATTGGTAACATCTGAGAGAGCATGCAGATTTCTTAACCATAGACTGCTTACTTCTATTCCCCCCATCCACTTCTGATATCTCAGACTAGCCTTAAACCGTGGTTGTCTCCCTGATCATACCTGATTCTGTTTACCTTCTGAGGCCAGACAAAGTCATACAGATGCTGCAACTCTCTGTGATTGTAAGGTATCATTCTTGGCATAAAACGTTTGTAACAGAGACAGAACTGCCTTAGAATATGAATAACCATTGAGAGAGGTTTTGTCAATATCCAGTTTGAGAATCCAAATCAAACTCCAGGTTTATTCGGTTTCTGAAAATCTTACTGTTTATTGAATACACTGTATGGTTAATTTCGAAGCATAACTAACTCTGAGGTTGCAACACCAATTCATAGACTTAAGCAATAATTTTCCCAGCCAAACCCCCAATGTCTTACATAATTCATACCAAACAAGTTCACTTTGTTATGGGAACCGTCTGCTTCAAATCCACACCTGTTCTGGTGTCCTTGACAAGGCTTCAGGTTCCCAAGGTCTTTAGCTGAATCAAAGAGGTTTTGTTTCTCCATTTAACCTAACCCACTTGAAAGTAACATTTCTCTCCCCTCCCCACTTAATCGAAAAGCAAAATGAAACACAGAAGGACGTAGCTGCCAAAGTTTCATCCTTGACAGATTTATTCCTTGCAGACAGTTTATTTTTAGAATAATACACACAATCTTCTAGAATAAAGAGACCCTCCAACATTTTACCCTGATCCACTGACCATGGAATTGTTGGGCTACTGTCAACCGTTCTATATTCGTTTTTTTTTTTAATTTGCCTTCTCTTAAGCTCTCTGGCTCGGTCTTGCTATTTTCCTTTTAGTGATACTATGAATGTGGAATGAGATCTAGTTCCTGAGATAGGGAAGAATGCAAAGACCAGAGTAACGTTTTGATATTGTATGGTTGGATGGTCCTAGAGATAGAGAGGTCATCATTTTTTTTTTGGTCCCAGAGATAGAGAGGTCATCATTCATAATAGTGAAAATATCCAGAATGTCCCTAAAAAATAAAATAGAAACCCCCTTAGGTGTCTTTCCTGCACAACGATAAAAATATTGCTTGCTGTAATATTTGTAAAAAAGAAGAATCCTGTCAACTCAGATGCAATGAAGATGAATTGCATTCAGAGAGTTATATCTAGTAGACCTATAGAAGGGGCACACTGGTGGGGGCTCCAAAAAGTAGATATATTTTTTTCCTTCTATCAGCTAAACTTAGAAGATTCTCAGCAAAAGCTCCAAAGGAAGTAAATCATGCAAAATGAGCAAGAATGTCTCGCCAGCATTGCCTCCTAATCATACTATTGTGTGGCATTCAACCTGTCAAACTAATCAGAATCACTCTGGTTTTCTGCAAGCCAAAGTTATCCTGAGGTGGCTTTAAAAAAGTACTGAAATTCTGTTATATGTGACAAACAGCAACCCGGAATACTTAATCGATTAGCTGGCTATTTAAGGAGCCTGTTCCTTTCGGATGAAAAGCGAAAACCTAATTTTCTTGAGTAAATATGTTATGTTTGTTCTCTTTATAAGCTTGTCTCTACAGTTTTGGCACTGTTGGCAAGACAAAATAGTGTACAAATCTCTTTTAATAAAATAAACACTGCTGGTGCCAATCTCATGTTTAAGACCCAAGTTAGCAATAAAACAGAAGTGCTTTATTTTCTGCAGTCCTGGTTAGTGTTTTTACAGAAGAAAGAAGAAGAAGAAGAAGAAGAAGAAGAAGAAGAAGAAGAAGAAGAAGAAGAAGAAGAAGAAGAAGAAGAAGAAGAAGAAGAAGAAGAAGAAGAAGAAGAAGAAGAAGAAGAAGAAGAAGAAGAAGAAGAAGGAGAAGAAGAAGAAGAAGAAGAAGAAGAAGAAGAAGAAGAAGAAGAAGAAGAAGAAGAAGAAGAAGA
>NW_015386407.1:170693-219100 GCF_001527695.2 Protobothrops mucrosquamatus
TCCTTCCTTCCTTCCTTCCTTCCTTCCTTCCTTCCTTCCTTCCTTCCTTCCTTCCTTCCTTCCTATACTGGAATCTAATTAAAGCTGCATATAGTTTACAACATTGTTTCTAGTCATCTATTTTATTGTTTTCCCCCATGTATCCCATCAAACAGCCCAGTTTATCAAACTGGTAGAAGTCTCAGAGGGCACCTTAAGTTTGCAGGTAATATGTGTTTCCCAAGTGGACTGCTAGCTGATATCAGCAATCAAATGCTTTCACTCTATGTGAAACACATTGCCTTCTGGAAAAAATGAAAAGAGGGGAGGAAAAAAAAATCACCTGGAAGGATCTTCATTCTCCATCATTTGCCAACTGGGAACATACCACGTGGAGCTGAACTCCAAGTGCTGTTTTACATATGTCCTTGCTTCAGGTATAGAAGCAACAAAGTAATATTGATACAGGAACAAAGAGGCTTGGAAGCCATAAGAAGATGCTTTGTGAAAAGAGGGTTTTAATGGCATGCCGTTAATTCAAAACAATACTTCCAGTGTGCCGAATCAATCAAGGTCATATGTAAAATGGGTCTCTCACTCCAGATGCCAGCTCCAAGAAAGTGTTTATTACACCAGAAATGCTGATTCTCATTATTACTGTACCTCTGTGCTGCCTGTCTCAACATTTCACTTTGCGTATTGCACGGACCCTGGAATTTTAGTTTCAAATTCTAAATAAAATAAAGTAAAAGTGATGGAAGGTTATTAAGGTCATGAGGCTGCACATTAAAGTGATTACGCTAGTATTCCTTTTGTGCTCTAAGAACCTTATTCCCAATCACGGGACCGCAAAAAGAGCAATTCTTGTGGGTTGAAAACGACAAACTTGGCAACACAGTATATTTGAACAGCACTATCTGTCAAGAAGTCTAAAGTGGAATAGATATGCTCAGTTGGGAAATGAGCAAAATTCAAAACAGTTCTACATTTGGAATCAGGATTTTTTAAAAAAGAGGGAAAAAAATATACAGGAATATACAATTACTTTCAATTACTTTCACTGTTTACCATTATCCTTCTCCTAATACCAATAATTGCTGTTGATTTTGATCTCCTCTTTCTGTTTCTTGCAGGATTTGGGTATGTCTAGTCTAGTGAAAAGAAGAATAAGGGGCGACATGATAGCAGTGTTCCAATATTTGAGGGGCTGCCACAAAGAAGAGGGGTTCAACCTATTTTTCAAAACACCAGAAGGCAAGACAAGAAGCAACAAATGGAAAATAATCAAGGAGAGAAACAACCTAGAACCTAACAATAAGAACAATCAACCTTTAGAAGTTGTGGTGTTCCATCACTGGAGGCTTTCAAGAAGAGACTGGACAGCCACTTGTCTGGAATAGTATAGGGTCTCCTGCTTGAGCAGGAGGTTGGACTAGAAGATCTCCAAGGTCCCTTCCAACTCTGTTATTCTGTTATTTAGTTGGATAATCTGAATATGACCTCCCCACCCTCCCATAAAGACTATTAATCCCCCTTCTGTCTGATGCCTCATGGAACAGATATAGGAAATATGTCCCCTTGCATATCTTTTGGCATTTAATTTTGGAAATCTATCAATCTTTTCTTTTCCTCACCCCCCCCCCCCCCCCGTTTAAACTCTTGCTTTCCCCTTTTTTCCTAGGAGAAGGTGATTATTATACATTTAATAATATTTAGGCATCAAAATCAGATCTATCCATTCATACAAGAAATTGGCAAATTGCACAATTATCTTATTGGTGCTCTTTCTTTGGCCTTCCCACACGTTGCCAATGAAGTCTCCATGGAAATTCAGCACAGATCTTTTTTTTTTCTTTTCTTTCCCCACTCTCAGGATTATAGAAAGAATAGCCTGTGGGCAACGCAGCATCAACATATGCTCTCTCCTCTTGGCTTCTGCTGCTAGATATTTTTCTGGCACAATCACATGCTAGCTGACTGTGGCAGATGTCAAAGGATGACCCCTCAGCTATCCGTCCCATATAAAGCAATGTAGGAATTCAGTTTTAGTTCAACAATCATCCTTGAGTTACAGGAAGCCGAACAACCTTCGAATGAAGCCAGACAGCCTTTTCACATGACCCGTTGAAGATCCTTAAACCCTTCTCCAATTCCGATCATTCTTTTTTGTTTTGTTTTATTTCCATGCTCAGAAAAAAAAAAGACATTTATTTGTTACATTTGTGTCATGCCTTTCCCCAAGGAACCTTATTTTCTATTTTACCCTACAACAAATACTTAGAGATTAAAGTAACCAGAGAACAGCTCCCAGGGTTGAGGGCAGATTTCATCTAGGTCTCCTGGCTTCTAGTCAAGCACTTTCAGTGTTATAAAGGTTTTAAGTTAAGATTTTAAGTTTTAAGATAATGACACTACAGCAAAAAAAAAATATGTAATGGGGGCACATCTGAACCTTTGAATCAAGGTTGACTCTCTAAATCAGAGACCAATTGAAAAGATTAGATGATTGGATTTAATTATGGGTAAAGAGAACAGAAAAAGAATGGAAATAAGTATATACTAGTTCAGTGATGGTGAACCTTTTAGAGACCGAGTGCCTAAACTGCAACCCAAAACCCACTTATTTATTGCCGGGTGCCAGGTGGGCATGGCCCACTGGGTGGATGTGGCTGTGGTGGTCATGGCAGATTAGGTGGGTGTGGACAAGGTGGGCATGATCAACTCAATGTTGCTCGTGGGGAGGGATGCCTATGGGGGCCGGGCAGGGTTGGAGGAGATCCAGGGGGTCTCTGGCAGGTGGGGCAGTGGGCAGGAGGCTCATCCTGCGGGGTGAGGGGAGGCAAGGCAAGGCAGGGCGGGGGTGCCATTGTCACAGGGCAAAGTGAGGCAGGGGCTGGGGCAGCTGCTGCCGGACACCATCAGCCCCTGCACACAGAGGCCAGTGAGCACATGGGTGCTGGGATACATCCGGCCATGTGGGACCTCGGCAAGTTAGCGGGTGGCTGGTTGAAGAGGGATGGTTGCCATCTCCAGGGCATGGCGCGCATGCCCACAGAGAGGGCTCTGAGTGCCGCCTCTGGCATGCATGCCATAGGATCGCCACCACTGTACTAGTTCAAGAGAGATATGTATTTTAAGTAGTATATTATTTTCTTATTTTTTTCCTTTTTTCCTTCTTTTTTTCTTTTTCTCTCTCACGTCTTTTCTTTTTCTATGTCTTTCTTTTGTGTCTTTTTCTTACTTATTTTTTTAAGATGTGAAAATAGATTTAAATACTTTAAGGTAATTAATTCTGGGAAAATTTTAACCAGTAGAAATGAATATTGAACATTGTAGGGAAAATAAATTGAAACAAGAATTGTGGACAGGATTTATGCTGAGGCAACCAAGATGACCAAGAAAAGAAGCATGATATTGATGTGATTATTATTGGTAGAAACTTTAGAAAAATCTTTATATTTAATTGTTACTTATCAAATTAATAAGAATTATATTAATTTAAGGTTGCAAAGAGAACATTATTGGAAGAGGAGAAAATCAAGCAAAGCTATTATGTGGATTTTGGAATAGAGATTCCAAAGTAACATACAAAGTATGATTACTTTGTAAATATAAACCCAGACAACACACTGTTTACCAAATATTAAGGTGTTTATGTTAAAAAAAATCAATACAATATATTTTTTTAAAAAAGAAATTCTGTGCATTAGTGACAATCCAGTGATTCTGACAGTTCTCAATCTGAACCGTCAACTCTCGTGGGATCAGAGGTGATCCCCACACCTCTAGCAGTAATTTTTTAGAAGCTGAAGAACTGGAAACTGTGTCTTCATACGGAGTTTCTATTCCAATTCCCCACTGAGATCTCCTCTGTCTCTTTGAAGAAACAATCCACTAAATAACAAACTCCAACTGTGTTGTTACCACTAAGGCAGTGGAGTAACTGGCAGAGTTGAAAACAGGACCAGATTGTTTTCAATGGCTTTCACCTCCAGTACAAAACTCACAATAATCTCATAATGACACAGCTAGGCTGTTCCATTCAACCCGGATTTTGCCTATTAGCAGTAAAGTATGTCTTGTCTTAAGCATCCTGATTTCGGTCTTAAAATGATACACTTTGCATCACAATGTAATTACTTACTTTCAGTTGTAGATAAGATTGAAAACAATGACTATGCAATAATAAGAACTTGCTATATGCACAGTCAGATGCTATATTTTTCCTATCCTGCTCTATGGAGTAGAGAGTTGGTCTCTGACAGAAGGCCACCTGAACAGACTAGAAGCATTTGAAATGTGGATTTATAGGCGGCTATTACCTATAAGCTGGGTTGACAAGATCAGAAATGAGGAGGTGATAAGCCGCCTGGGAAAGCCAAGGGAAATCATCAAAACAATTAAAAAATGAAAATTAGAATATTTCGGACATGTGATGCGACACCCAGAAAAATACGGCATACTCCATTTAATCCTCCAGGGAAAGATTGAAGGCAAAAGAGGTCAAGGCAGAAGAAGAACATTGTGGATTCAAAATCTAAGGGACTGGTTTGGACAAAACTCAGCAGCACTTTTTCGTGCGGCTGCTGATAAAAACAGGATCGCCAACATCCGATAATGGATATGGCACAAGAAGAAGAAGAAGAAGAGATATACACAGTAGCTGTTTCGGAGAAATATTTGCATGAAACACTTATACACACTCTACAAAGGGTTGCAAATGAAATTGGCATTGGTCAATAAATTGGATCACCTGACGATACAGCCACTTAGAAACAAGACTGCAAGAAAAAGCCAATCTATAAGCATGCCCAGCAATCTCTCTCTTTGTAGCAAAGTTGGCAAGATGATGGATGAAGCATTGTGATGCAAGCCACATTCTTTTGGTACATGTGTTGATGTTACACACTAGTTCAAAGGAAACAGGCCCAAGGTGATGCAACATCTGCTATCTTGCCAATTTTAGCTGTCTCTCCTCCTGCAAATGCCTCTGAGTAAACAACTCCAAATTGAATATACTGTATGAATAGAAAACCACATTTTTTCACTGAATCCACAGATTCATTCCAGATGTTAGATCAGAAGAAAAAGGGAATTTAGAGATTTTTCTATTGAAATTTTCTATCCATATAGAAACAAGTTATGGGGAAGGACTCAAATGAGATGGGATGCTGGATATTGACATGAGTGGCCAACGGATGAGCTAGTTCATCTCCATTAACTCTGAATTCTTGGAGGAAAGTGACTCTCCTATTAGTAATATTAATGTCAATGCTGCTAACATCAGATGTTTTTGCTTTGACAACATATGGAGATGCAACCATTTTCCTTCTTATGTTTTACTCTTAGAATTAGAGTTAGAATTAGGTGATACTGGGGGCTGGGAGGAGGAATGTGCATGGGAGTGTAGTCAGACAAAACAATACTGTAACCAGTGTGAGAATCAAGGTTTTTGAAATAAGAGATGATAAGAATTGGCGGGTTGGAGAAATGGAGAGAAAGCCTGCATTTCAAACAAATTGGAGAATGTGATTTATGACTGTAAATTAGAGGAGGGAATTGTGCTTTGATACTATGTGCTCAGGGGAGGGGAATTCAGATTTTGGCTTCGACTGTGTAAGTGCCGATGCTATGCTTCTCGAATAAAGATTCTTTAAGGTAAATAATGCCTTGAAATACTTTGAAGAGTTTCATCCGTCAGAATCATGACAATAAATCTGTCTCTGGGTTTTCTTGTTCTTTAGTCCTTATCATAGTGTACTTGTTGCTAGATTACAGCTATATACAGCACAGTGTATTTCTTCAAATCCTAATATAGTATATGCAGTACAGAGTACTGACACATAGCACCATCCTGAAAGAAGTGAATGGTCCAGTGGGACATTCATTTCACCCTTTAGAAAATCAAGGCTTAGTGATGCTTAGTTATTCATGTTCTTTTTACTGGTTTTGTTGTGAGCCACCTCAGGTTATTGTATAACGTGGGCAGCCATATAGGTCTTAAAGTTAAAATTAAGACAGTAGCTTATGAACGTTTTTTAGAAATTGGAGTAGGACACTTTCTGCATTTGTTCACCTCCAGATTTATGAATAACACTGAAGGGTCCTTGGCGCTCTCTGAATTTGCTTGTTTCCTTGCAGGCGTTTCATGACCTAAACTAGGTAACATCATCAGTGCTGCGCTGATGTTACCTGGTTTGGGTCATGAAACATCTGCAAGAAAACAAGTAAGCTCAGAGAGCATCCAGGACCCCTCATTTCAACCTAGAGCTACAAATATTCTCCTTTATTGATAAATAACACTTGAATGGACTATATTGCGAGTCTTCTGTACTGTTGTTTCTTTTTTCCTGACTTTTCCTAAAAAGAAGTAGTTAACAGTAGTAGTAAGTAGTAGTAAATAGCAAGCAGTAAATATCTTCTATATGTATTGTATGAAAATCTTTAATGTGACATGGCTGAAACTTTGCAGGTTTAGCAATAGCACTTAGACTTATATACCGCTTCAAAGTGCTTTACAGCCCTCTCTAAGCAGTTTATAGACTCAGCCTCTTGCTCCCTCCCATCAATCTGCATCCTCATTTTATCGACCTCAGAAGGTGGAAGGCTGAGTCAACCTTGAGCCGTTCAAAATCGAACTCCTGGAGTGAGCAGAGCTAGCTTGCAGTACTTCATTCTAACCACTGTGTCACCACGGCTTAGCATTTTCTAACAGGTGTATTTTATTATGGAAGGAGGTAGTTTTATGTGTTCTTCCTATAGCCTATGGTGAAATCTTTTTTAACCATCAAATCATTTTGACCAATTTCAAAATCTCCAATGGATCAGAGCAAAATATTGTAATGTGGCTGTTATTGCTCTTTGTTAATGTGAAATTCTGTCCACCAGATCCCACATTAGAATCAATTTCTAGTATCAAATCATCAACGTGAAATAGAACTGGATGGACTTATGAACACCTAATATATATATGTGTATCTCTGTGTATGTGCATAGTATATATGGAGTATTACTGGAATATTTCTGATTTATATCCTGTGTCCTATAGAAGTAGGACAACAGTTAAATGACTGTTCAAAGTTACAACAGCACTGAAAAAAAGTGAGTTATGACCATTTTTCACTCTTACTGTTCTGCCCCAGCCTACGTGAGTCCTTGTTATGCTCACAAGGAGAAACCTCTCTTCCAACAAGCAGGCTGGAACCGCAGGAAAAAAAACAACAATCCCCTTTTATTATTCACAGACCTGAGTCAATGTCCAAGGCAAACAAACACAGTTCACAGAAACTCAATCCTCAACACGAACCTCCCACACCTTCCCTTTTATTATGCACCCAGGGCATGGCTTCCTAATGCCTTCTCCTTTGCCTTTGGAGCCACCCCATTGCATTCCTCTGTCCAACTCTCTTTTCTTGCCAGTGTTTTCGTGCATCCTGGATATCTCCCAGCTGTGATTCATCATTGTCCAACTCAGACTCCCAGCACAGCTGTGTCTCAGCCTGAGCGCAAGTAGAGGGGCCAGGCTCCTCGTCCGACTGTAAGTCTTGGAGCCCCTCAGAGCCTTCCTCCGACTCTGATGTCACTCCTGGCCCCTCCCCCTCATCTGATTCCTCAGACTCAGTTGCTGGGGTCCACTGGCTGGCAAGGAATCACAACACTTACGACTGATAAAATCCCCCATGGTCATATGATCAAAAATCATATGCTTGGCAACTGACACATATTTATGACGGTGGCAGTTTCCCAGGGTCATATGATCCGTTTTTGCATCCTTCTGAGAAGCAAAATCAACGGGGAAGCCAGATTCACTTAACAACTGTGTCACTAACTTAACAGCTTCTGTGATTCACTTAACAACTGTGGCAAGACAGGTCATAACATGGGGGGAAACTCACTTAAAAATGTCTCCCTTAGCCACAGAAATTTTGGATTTAATTATGGCCATACTGTATGTCAAGGACCACCTGCACATAGAATATTTGGATAAAACCCAGTATGGCAATTAATATGGAATCGAGAACAAAAGAATATGAATTTTCAACTTCTTAATCTAGTTGATTGAAACACTGAGCTGGCAGATTGTGATGATGTGTCTGATGATTTGATGGCAAAAAAAAGTGAATTTTCAATCATAACATTTCGTTCAACACTCAGTGAAACAGACACTGAACTTTGGACTTGCATGTTTGCTTAAATTAACTTCATCCACCAGAAAGGCCCTGATAAAGCTCCGATAACATGCAATAGAGAAGATAGGCAGCAATATAAATCATATAAATAAATAAAAACAGTTTGAGAAGAGGGTTTCAACTGGAACAAAAATGCAGAATAATCTAAGGAGGGTTCACAGAACTGTAGTTGCCTTTAGAAATTCCTACTTTTATTTACATTTGTATTGCTTTTATGTATTACATTGCTCCGGCTCTTTGTCTTTCCTCCTCTTCAGATAAAATCTGAAAACAATTATTCCATTTATCTAAAGTACTTAACTCTTTTTTTTTAAAAAAAAAAATAGTTTAACTCTCTTTCGAGCTTATACTTCAAGTACCTCTTTGATGTATTCAACAAATGTTAAATGGTTTATAAGTCACATACTCAAACATTGTTTATTTCTTAAGGTTATATTTATATTGTATACAGTACATTCTCCAAGAGCTCAACATTTTGTGGATGTTATTCCATTTTTCCTAGCTACAAACAACCTGTTAGTTGATGACCCACAAAAATTACCCAGTAGCCTCCTGTGACTGATCATGAACTTCATGTTTCAATTCCATTCTTAACCATTTCAATTAATACTATTGTATTAATGTTGTAAGCTTGCTGGAGTCGCCGTGTGTGAGTTGGGTTTGCTAGTAAATTGAATAAAATCAATGTTACCACCAGTTTTAGAAACACTACTTTGTAAAATATTTATAAGGATCAGAGATTCCAATAGATGCCTATTATCTGCAGGGGAGCAAAATTTTCTGATTTGAATGAAATGGATTAAGCATAAAGGAAAAAAAATTAATCTGGAGGTGTTTCTCTCCCCCACCCCAAAAAAATATGGTTGTGTTATTTTTAGATTACTTTCATTATTGGTAAGATTGGACTCATAAATTTGATTCTTCTTTTGTTTTCATCCTGCAGTTCATTCATCATGGAATCAATAGTTATTTATTAATTCTTGTATACCCTAATTTTGCTATTTGTTTTGATCTCATTCAGAGTTAAGGGACACATTTTTGCTCTCAGTTTCAATTTCCATCATTCTGTTCTCCACACATGAACTCTAAAATATGATCCAAAAGTTTTTTGGACCTGCTTCCCCATGGACAACGTTCCTCCAGGCCTTCCTGTCCTCTACCATCTTCTGGAGTCCATTTAAGCTCACGCCTACTGCTTCAGTGACTCCATCCAGCCACCTCGTTCTCTGTGGTCCCCTTCTTCTATTGCCCTCCATCTTTCCCAGCATTAGGCTCTTCTCCAATGAGTCCTTCCTTCTCATTAGGTGGCTAAAGTACTTGAGTTTCAACTTCAGGATCTGGCCTTCTAAAGAGCAGTCAGGGTTGATCAAACCTCCCTCATCTTTGGAGATAGTCATATATCAAAAAGCAATACCAAAAACACTTTCTCTTTGTTCACCTCTGTAATTCATTTCTCAACTATGTAAACAACTGGAGAAATAGCCACATCATAAAGCAGGGCTTGTGGAAACAGGCAAAACAACCAAGATTTTTATAGTTCTCTTTTTACTACATCTTAATTCAAACATTAGCAGTTATTTGCCTCATGGCAAAAAATCATCTTTTATACTGATTTGGAATTAATTCCATCTCAGTACAAGGATCCACCCCTAGTTAACAGCAACAGTATTAATAGTTGCAAGATCCAGTTTGGGCCAATCATTTGTGCCTATTAATATGTAGTATCTACTAAGGCATTATTCCAGGAGAAAAAACATTGTGTTATGTACACAGCATCTTGTCTCACTTTTTCAGAATATTCTGGCATGCCCACCTAAAAATAAAACAAAACATAAACCTGTCCTTGGATTGCTTTGATCAGCAATTTGTGTGTTTTGTTTGCTTGTTTGCTTGGGATGGCTCCCATGTCAGTCACTTTCTGAAGGGATCTAAGGAGTATACATCCACAAAAAACAGAGGATTAAAGACAACAAAATACAGTAAAAGTGATTTCCATGTAAGTGACTTCTAGCATCTTCATAGCATCAACCAGCTGTCATTAAAGTAATATAAAAACTATCTGCATTGTTTGTATTTTGACACAACAAAAGCCGTAATACTTGAGAAGACATTTTAAATCCCAAGTTTTCAAAATGATCAATGTCAGCCAATCAAATGCTGCGTTACAATTCATGCACCACCAGTCCAATATAGGCCCATCTTAAATATCTCTAAAATACTATTTTAGAGACAGGTCATGTCTTGGTGGTCCTTAAACGCCCATCAGGCACTGGGTGCTCCAAATGTCTAGGCAGAAGCAGGTACATGTTATGTAAAAGCTTGCACATTGTTTGTAGATTAATGAATCAGATAAGACAGGGATTCATAACTTGGCTGGTCTGTGGTTTCCCAAATCAGCTGAAGCACATATGAAGTAGAAAGACAGTGAATCTATAGCTGAAACTACTGTTAGCATTTTCCATCTATGATCAAATGCTGTTCACCCATGGAATCATTCGCTATTTCTCTTTCAAAGTTCTTGTTTGGATATTTTCTGTTCCAGCCAAGTTCTTTACCCATGGAGGCTCTTGCTAAAAGCAAATATATAAATGACAAATTTTGGAGGCGATGCTTTACGGTGCCAAACACATTTCTGCCTATGAGATACAAGGGGAAATATATGAAATTCATCATTGCTTACATGACTACCCACAAAATGGTAATAAGAATGAATATCTTTATTCTTTATAACAAAAGCATGGCAAAAGAACATGTCCCATCATCCTCAATCTTGCCCACTATAAATGGACAGATGTGCTTAGCAAATGGGGTTTTCTCTTAAGGTTCCAAGCAAAATCCAATGTACGCAAATGTTTTTTTTTAATTGAAAATTTTATAAACGTTTTACAATATAATTCCCCCCTCCACAAAACCCACCCTTCCCCTCCCCCCTCCCTCCCCCCCACTTCCCAGAGCCAATCACAGGGTTAACAATACAATAACCATACTCTATCTAACATTAATCAGCTATTAGAATAACAAATCTATAACATCCTTTAGCTCTCTTTTAAACAAATATACTAGTATTAAACATAATAATTATAACATCATATTAATAATCATAAATAAAAATAAGTAACCTATTATAACATATAAACTACATTAATACTCTAAAATTTACTCAAAAACCAAATGAAACTTTTTAGTCCCATATTTACTCTCAATATAATCTATCCATCTTCTCCAAACCAAAATATATCTTTCTTGTGAATAATCCTTCACATAGGCAGAAATCTTGGCCATTTCTGCTAAATTTGAGACTTTAACTGACCATTCTTCTATAGTGGGCAAACGTTCCGTTTTCCAACATTGAGCTAATAATAGTCTTGCAGCAGTTATCAAGTTCAACATCAAATCCATTTCTTTTGTATCCAGATCTTCCATAATACCCAGCAAAATATCTGCGGTTTAAACTTTATCTTTTTCTTAAAAATATTTTGAATATTCCACCATATCTTAATCCAAAATACATTTACTTCCCTGTATGTCCACCAAATATGAAAATAAGTTGCATCTAAGTTTCCACATCTCCAACACTTAGGTTGTAAATTAGGATACATGCAGGACAATTTTTGAGGATCCAAATGCCACCTATAAAAATTTTTATAAAAATTTTCCCTTAAGTTTTGAGCTTGAGTAAATTTTACATTTCTAATCCAAATTGTCTCCCATGTTTCAATGTATGCAAATGGTGTCCTGCAGTGTATCCACCAATTATAATCTAGGTGATTGTTGATCTTTGAACGGCTTAATGGATCAGTCCTTGCTGATAACATAATTTGTTTTCTTTATCAAAAATTGGGGTTTCTCCAGCAACAGATTCACGGAAATAAGAGGAAGCTCTTTTTTCTTCTTAAGATTCTCTCCATCTGTTAATAACTGGAGAATATAGCTCTACATCTTACAAAATGAGTTGAGAGCTCAGGTCAAACTTCAACTTCATTTTTGCAATTTTAAAACCAATTGGTGGCTGCCGAAGTATTACCTATAATTTCATATCAAGAATTCACTGCATATATCCAAGCCTAGCCAGAAGATCGTTCAAGGGAGGGAATGTAATGTAGCCTTGGGGAAACAGAACTAAGGATGGTAAACAGACAGTCTTAAAGGAAGGGAAAAAGCTTTCCCAGATTGTTTGTAAATGGGTGGGTTGATTTACTTTCAGGTTAAATCCTGAAGAAAAGACTTTCTTTCTTTCTTTCTTTCTTTCTTTCTTTCTTTCTTTCTTTCTTTCTTTCTTTCTTTCTTTCTTTCTTTCTTTCTTTCTTTCTTCCTTCCTTCCTTCCTTCCTTCCTTCCTTCCTTCCTTTTTTCTTTCTTTCTTTCTTTCTTTCTTTCTTTCTTTCTTTCTTTCTTTCTTTCTTTCTTTCTTTCTTTCTTTCTTTCTAAAAAATATCTGTAGCTGGACAGATAGTTATTATGATTGTACCATTGATGGTCAATAAAAGATTAATAAAATATTCCAAAGTACACGAAGTTGCATCAATAATATAAAAAAGAGGAAGAAATATATGAATTTTTCAGCTTAGTAATAAAGTCTGCATTACATTACTGTTTACAGATATTAAAAATAAAAGAAGAAAAGGAGGATAATTTATGTTTATACTATAAAGGGGGTTGTGTACCATAAATATCACTGCTGAACATTTTTAACATACAGTCTAGAATGCATGAATCACATAAGCTAAGAATTGTAACACTAAAGTAGATGTAAATTAACCATTTTGATAGACTTGTAAAGGCATACAGTACGGATTCCCAGGAGGGAGGGATCCAATGGTGAAAAAGTGAACTAAAAAAGAGCTTCTTTTTCCCAAGAAGAGTTGTGGTTGCCCAGTGGTTAGAATGCAGTATTGCAGTCTAACTCTGCCCACAGCCAGGAGTTCGATCCTGATTGGATCAAGGTTGACTCAGCCTTCCATCCTTCCAAGGTCAGTAAAATGAGGACCTAGATTGTTGGGGGCAATATGCTGACTCTGTAAACTGCTTAGAGAGGGCTGTAAAAGCATGATGAAGTGGTATATAAGTCTAAACATCTTCAAGGAAAAACAAAGAAAGTCCAGTTGCCTCTTGATAAAGCACCTTTGGGGCAACCATGGCCTGGAGACTGAGAATCTTCATGGACAAGAGGGAGGATGTGCCTTCTATCACAAATATTCCTTAAACAAATATCTACACCAGTGATGGTGAACCTTTTAGAGACCGAGTGCCCAAACTGCAACCCAAAACCCACTTATGCATCATCGGGTGCCGGGTGGGTGTGGCCCATTGGGTGGGACTAAAAAGTTCAATCAATCAATTCCAACTTTGCAAGATCTTTTTTTTCCCGCGAGAAGTTGAAATTGACTGATTGAGTGAACCTTTTTTTTTGGCACATGGCGGCGGAAGCCTAAAGCGAAAAGGTTTTGTAAAACCCAGCTGAAGGCCTAAGACTGGGGCAACGGCGCGCATGCCCACAGAGAGGGCTCTGAGTGCCACCTCTGGCACCCGTGCCATAGGTTCGCCACCACTGATCTACACTATGGGTATCCTACTCACTATTTTCCCCAATTTAGGCTGCTTTGAAGCTACCTGTCTCTCTAGCTGCTGCTGTTCCTTCCCCTTTCCTAAAGAAATTCTCCATCCAGTCAAGAATCCCATAGTAATCTGATCAAAGTTGTTCTTTAGCAAAGCAATGATATGGTATTCATTATGTGATGGTGTGATGTCATTGGAAACAAAATAAAGAGAGAGAATGTGCCAGTGAATCAGCAAGCACGTTTTTCATGAAAAATGCCAAACTTACTCTTTGTTTTAAATATTAAATGCATTAAAAGCACGGAGTGTTTATATAACAGCTCAAGAGACCTTCTAAACAAACCCATATAGACAGACCCAGAAATAGGAGTGGGAATAGGAAAGAATTATCACACCACTGCAGAAAAGATTTACTACCTTAGGTTAATCCCAGTTGCAGATTTCTCATTTGTTCACTGTGAATTTTCTTCTCCGTTACTTGAGGAAAGAATGTGGTGTGTCCCATTTCCATTACCTTTCTAGAGACAATAATGGTGTATCAACCTCCTATTAGCTTTAAAGGGCAAAGTTCTCGCATCTCAGACTCATCAGTTACAGAATGAGTGGCAACGCTCGGAAGCACTGTGGGGCTCCCTTTGTAGGCACGTTCCAGATTACAAATAGTTTACCCAATTGAGGTGCCACCACGGGAAGAAAAAAGCTCTTCGGTGTTCTCCATCTCTTTGAAGCAGTTGGCTCTCTCTTCCTTCAGACGCTTGTCAAAGGTTTTGTAAAGATGCTTTAACTGGTATCCTGTCAACCAATATTTCTATCCTAGTGAGGCTTAGTGAGTTGTGAAATTGTGTGATTTCCAAATCCAGCAGAACTTAAACGATGAAAAATTCCAATATACTTTTTAGATAGACAAGCTGCCCAACTCTGAATAATGAATAGTTCCTTCCTTCCTTCCTTCCTTCCTTCCTTCCTTCCTTCCTTCCTTCCTTCCTTCCTTCCTTCCTTCCTTCCTCAGTGAATGTGAATAAAATAAGCAATAATAATAATAATGCTCCTCAGTGAGGCACTGCCTTGACACGGTTGTAGAGCTTGTATGCTTCATATATATAGTGAGACATAATTTACAGAAACCCACACCGGATCAACAAGGACCATACTACAGTAGGTGTTAGAGTTCCTGAACATCTGGTGACAAAAGAGTCAGAATTGTTGGCTGAACAATTAGGGACAGCAGCTCTAGGACTTCTGGAAGAAAAGTTGATTACCCATTGTAAATATATGAAGACTGAAAACAAAGACTTGGAACAGCTTGTATCCTGCAATGATACCATCAGCTTATATCCTGCAATTAGCACCATCAACTGCCTATTCCAGGACCTTAGGAAGAACTCAGTAGGTGAATAAAAATGTCAGATCTAGTCTAAACATCTGGCTGACTGTGACACCAACACAACCACAATAACAATAGCAGTGTATTTTTACAGATTTGTTGGAGTGAAATGCTAAACAAATGCTATTTTTGGCAGCACAATGTAAGAGATACTTATTTAGTAGATTTCTTTGCCGTATTAATTGCCTTACATAAAATTTCTTCAGAGTGTAATCACATACATTAAGAAGGAGGAGGGTTGAGCTTCAGATTTGATTATCTCATCACCTGGGAAGGATATTTGAAATTTATTCCACTGTCTGTCTTTAGGGGGAAAAAATACCTCACAATTTTCAAAAGCTGAAAAGGATTTTTTTTTTTAATCCAGTTTCCTTCTCCAAATTACATTCTGTAAATAATGAACTGCAAATTCAGTATGCTGTCGCCTTGGGAAAAATGTGCTTTTAAAAATAAATAAAATGAAATACGTTATATTTTTATTCTTGCAGAATTTTTTTAAATATTTGGGACCGTTCTTTGAGAGTCAATAATATTTATGTGGCACATATACATTTATAGATGACTTATAGATACACATTTGATACACATTATTCTTGATGCCCCATTTTAATATTTGGCATCTAAATATGTTATCATGTTTATATTTGGGGAAAGAGAGGAATAAATTTCATATTCGAAATCTGCCAATATTATCAAGAAATGAGACCACATTTCACCCCTTCAAATACTGAATTTTAAATTAATTTAGAATGTACTGTGGACTTAAAATATATGTGTTAATTTCCATTTAAACCGTTTTATTAAAATATAAATAATCTGGCCAGAAAGATCAGTGCTATTATAATTTTGACATTATATAAAAGAAGTAGGGCATACCATTAATACAAATGCCTCCCATTTTTCCCTCATAATTAAATGCAGTTAAAAAGAACATTAGTCTGAATATTTCACAGGGAAGAACAGAGTACTAGTGTTTCAGCTAGATAATTCATGCTAACATTTTCAAATTGAAATAGAGAAACACAATCAGGAAGAATTCATGCTATCATTATTGTAAGCATGAGTCTTTTCTTTCACTTTCTCAAGCCTGAACTCTTGAGTTCACATTACATCAGCAGCTTAAACTGAGGTTAATCTAAACTATGGTTTAACACGGTGGGTCAAATGTCTATTACGATTCTCAGTCATTCAGATAATGATTGACCCAAAGGTGTTTTTTTTAAGAAGCAACTGGACTTTCTTTGTTTTTCTTTGAAGGCGTTTTGCTTCTCATCCAAGAAGCTTCTTCAATTCTTGGATGATGATGATGATGATGATGATGATGATGATGATGATGATGATGATGATGATGATGATGATGATGATGATTGATCATCGCACAGTCAGCCAGATGTTCAGACTGGATTTGGCATTTTTGTCTACCTATCGAGTCCTTCCCAAGGATCTGGGATAGGCAGATGTGGATGTTTGATGGTATTACAGATATTGTCACAGGATGGAAGCAGTTCCTAGTAAGGCCGCCTTTTGCAATTGACTAATGGCGAATCTGTCAATGCCAATGGTGTCCAAGTGATGCTCCAGTTGTTTTGGGATTGCACCCAAGGCACCTATTACTATTGGTACTGCCCTTGCTTGCTTTTGCCACAGTCTTTCCATTTCTATTCCCTTCCAACTCTATTATTATTATTATTATTATTATTATTATTATTATTATTATTATTATTATTATTATTATTATTATTATTATTATTATTATTATTATAAACAACAACAACAACAACAACAACAACAACAACAATAATAATAATAATAATAATAATAATAATAATAATAATAATAATAATAATAATAATAATAATAATAATAATAATAGAGTTGGAAGGGACCTTGGAGGTCTTCTAGTCCAACCCCCTGCTCAGGCAGGAAACCCTATACCAGGGGTAGGCAACCTCGGCTCTTGAATGACTCGTGGACTTCAACTCCCAGAATTCCCGAGTCAGCATGCTGACTCGGGAATTCTGGGAGTTGAAGTCCACGAGTCATAAAAGAGCTGAGGTTGCCTACCCCTGCCCTATACCATTTCAGAAAAATGGCTGTCCAATCTCTTCTTAAAAACTTCCAGTGCTGTAGCATTCACAGCTTCTGGAGGCAGATTGTTCCACTGGTTAATTGTTCTAACTGGGAACTGAAATGTCTTCAAGGAAAAACAAAGAAAATCCAGGTGCTTCTTGAAAAAAGCACCTTTGGAACTGTGGATCGAAGTTGGTTTGTTTCCAAAAATGCTATTTAAGGTTAATCATGATTTATTAACTGAGATGGCTCAAGTGGTCAGGTTAAAATAGAAGTCACATATTTGAAAGAAAATATTTTGGTGCAAATGGAAATCAGATGAGACTGAAGTATACCTAAACTCAATATATATAAACTCAAATCTACTGCTAAAATATCTTCAGCACTTCATGTCTACCTGCCACAGTAATAAAACAGTGTGAAATACAGTTTTTACTCTATGTGTAGTCTCACTGAAGACACAATTATTAAAGACATGTCATGTTCCTGCCATTTTTGGTTTAAAACCTATATATTTCAAGACTGCCCAAGGTACAAAAAAGCATTGCTTTATGATAGATACGAAATAAATGAATCAACTGATAATTTGTGGATCATAAATAAATACCAAAATAACACAACTGGGGCATGGATATATTATTCTTTTTCTCATCTAATAGTCAGATTTTATTTTATACTAAGGGCACTCATAATATAAAATATGCACTCTATCCAGAGCCTCAATATCTTTGTTATATTGTGGTGATCGAAACTGGATACTGTATGCCAAGTCTGGTTTTATTAAGGTTTTATAAAGCTGCAGTACTAACACTTCACATGATCTTGATTCCAACCCTCTGTTAATTCAGCCTAGGATTGTATTGGCTTTTTTGGCTGCTATCACACATTACTAGCTGATATTTAAGTGACTGCCCACTAGAATTCCAAGATCCCTCTCACAGTTACTGCTATTGAGTCACGTTTCATCTAATCTGTACCTGTACATTTGGTTTTTCTTGCCTTACTTTTCTCTCCACTGAATTTAATTTTGCTAGATAGGGCCCAGAGTTTGAATCTGTCAAGATCCATCAGGATCTTGAGCCTATCTTCTGGGGTATTGGCTATTCCTGCCAGCTTAGTGTTATCTGCAAATTTCATGAATTCCCTTTCTATTCCCTTATCAAGGTCATTTATGAAGATATTGAAGAGTACTGGGCCTAAAATAGAATTTTGAGGTACCCTACTATTTATTTCTCTCCATATAGATGTAGTGCCATTAAGGATTACATGTTGAGTATGGTTTGTCAGTCTCTCTCTCTCTCTCTCTCTCTCTCTCTCTCTCTCTCTCTCTCTCTCTCTCTCTCTCTCTCTCTGATACACCTGAACAGAATCATTTCAAACAGAACATGGGAAATGTACCAGATTTCTACATATTTATATTACTTCTTGAAAACAATCCATCATAGACAATAAAAGTTAATCAGTAATCAGATGCAGTTCGATTTGCAAGATTATCAAACAAACACATTGTCATTTTCTGTCCTGGTCTCTCATCCTTACTACTATTCCTCTTATTTGCAATGCAATCCTATAAATATTTCACCCAGGTTTTCTTTTTTCTTTTTCTTTTTTTAAAAGAGGATTAGAATTATTTTACACTGCTTGGTTCTGACATGATAAAAGTTTTGTGAGATAATTTTAACCTGTAGGTTTCACATGGGGAATGTTTTCAAAGCGTTGTGAAATGATGTGTCAGCGAGGTGATGAGGCTGAAAACAAAAATTGCAAAGGCAGAAGGATTGCATCGACCAAACTATTTTTAAAGAATTAAAAACAGTCTTTCCAGTTTATTCTATGATGGGCCCCGTACTTTAAGAAGAATTTGGACATACGAACGATAATCAGGGGACTAGAAATTAAATTCTACTAAGAGAGACAGAAAAAAGAGGAGAAGAAGAAGGAATTGGAATATTTAGCTTTGAGAAAGTGAAACAAAGATACCATTGTTCAATGGTAAACAGATGCAGGAACTGGGTGTGTCTAGTCTAATGATGAGAAGAACTGGGATGACGGGATAGCAGCCTTCCAATATTTGAGGGGCTGTCACAGAGAAGAAGAGGTTGACTTATTCTCCAAAGTTCTGAGGGCAGGACAAGACATAGTGGGTGGAATTCTGCATCCAGTTTTGGTCACCGTGATGTAAAAAAGATGTTGAGACTCTAGAAAGAGTACAGAGAAGAGCAACAAAGATGATTAGAGGTCTGGAGGCTAAAACATATAAGGAACAGTTGCTGGAATCGGGTATGTCTAGTTTAATTAAGAGAAGGACGAGGGGGGACATGACAGCAGCCTTCCAATATCTCAGGGGCTGCCCCAAAGAAGAGGGAGTCAAGCTATTCTCCAAAGCGCCTGAAGGCAGGACAAGAAGCAACGGATGGAAACTAACCCAAAAGAGAGAAGCAACCTAGAACTAAGGAGAAACTTCCTGACAGTTAGAACAATTAACCAGTGGAACAACCTGCCTCCAGAAGCTGTGAATGCTCCAACACTGGAAGTTTTTAAGAAGAGACTGGACAGCCATTTGTCTGAAATGGTATAGCTCGGTACTCAGCTGCTTCGGCCTTCTGGAAAGGCCTGACTGCAAAATGGAGGCCCAAATGCAGCTGCAGAACTTTGTTCCCAGAAGAAGTGGACTGGCTGGGTGGGGCTGTCATTCCCAGAAGTGAGGTAAGGCCTACCCCGAAAATAAGACCTGGTGCCTCTTTTGGAGGCAAAAAGGAAAAAAAACAAGACCCGGTCTTATTTTTGGAGAAACATGGTATCAGTAAACAATCTAGTTCTCTCTATGTATCGGAGGTAGGCCCATATCTTCAACCTCCACCAAAATATCAAATTATAAAACAACAAGCCCTTAACTTTTAACCAGTTGTTAATGTTTAATTTATTTAATGTTATTATTTAATAACATTTTAAATTTCAAAATAGCAAAAAACAAAGCTTATTTAAATTGACACTGACAGTAGAAATAATCAAAGGATGAACAAGCATGCTTAAGAAGGACATAGTATATGGGCAAAAGAATGTATGATATTCCTTCTATTTATCAGTGTTTCTTTATTTCTCCCAAAATTTTATAGCTTCCATTTCTTAACTTTTGTTCTGGGTCAAATCTCATTTTCATACCCTTCAAAAGAGACTATCAATAAAAGCTGTTAAGTTTTTATCATTAAAAAAAAAAAAGAGACAATGAAAGTGTGGTAGTGATAATCATATAATTTTCAAGGTCTATACAATGTTATTAAAATTGAATTTGGAAAATGAACATGTAAAACACTGTATGATCCAGTGATAATGGGATGTTTGAACAATGGGAGAATATGTGGATAAAAGGCTTAAAATTCACAATAAATTATAAAAGAAACCTAAAAGAAAATTTCTACAAAATGATGTATCGCTGGTATTTAACACCAGATAAGTTATCTAGAATGTATAAAGGTATTTCAAATGAATGTTGGAAATGTAAAGAAGGGACTTTTTTATCGTTTATGGTGGACAAGGCAAAGGCAAGGAAATATTGGAGTAGGATTCATATATGAATGCAGAAAATTCTTAAAGTGAACATAAAAATTAAGCCAGAAACTTTCCTTGCTCAATGCACAAAAGTGGAAGGATGCTTCGATTCTCACCATGGACGAAGGGTTACAAAAGCTGATGGAAATAGCAGAGATGGCCAAACTGATTGTTCTGATTAAAGAAAAGAACATAAGTGCTTTTGTTTCTACTTGGAAACCGCTTCTGGACTTTGTGCTTGAGGTGGGAAAAAAATGATATTATGATTTGGGGTTTTACCGATTAGACTGATTTGCCGATACAGAAATGGCTAGTGCATACTACTACAAAAATGTAAAAAGCTAAGATTTGATTTTAAGGTCTGATTTTACTGCAACAGAGACTGTTGGAAGTCAATGCCTTTTGTTTCTTCCCCTCCCTTTCTTCACACCAGTTTTTTGTTTTCCCTTTTTCTACTGTTGTCCTCTACTATTTGCTTTTGTATTCTCACATTTTATGTTACAAATAAATAAAACTAATAAAAAAAGAGAGAACGAAAGAAGTTAAACAAACAAAGAAGACCAGAAAACTCCTCTAGCAACCAATGCTTAGATAAGGATTAACACCAGACAAACAATCAAGCAGAAAACAATATCCTGATCAGATATGGGAGATTCCATTTGATACCCTATAATGAACGTCTCTGCATTTGCAGAGCACCAGAGGTAGAAGATCTGGCTCACATCCTATTTGATTGTTGCCTGTATAAGAGTGAGAGAGACAGGTACCTTGGTCTATATACCAAACAAATGATCCATTGGGATCCCCATATCAAAACAACTTACCTTATGTGCAGCCAGAATCTGAAAACAACATTTAACACAGCACAGTACTTAAGCAAAATGGTCCAGGTGAAATCTGCCTATGTGGGACTAATTGGGATAGATTGCAGGGGTGATACTGAAATATAATTTTATCATATTTTATCTATATCATAAATTGTTGTATTCTATTCCAATTTCATTTTTTTTTTGTTAGTTGTGAAGTCATGTCCGACCCATCGCGACCCCATGGACAACGTTCCTCCAGACCTTCCTGTCCTCCACCATCTTCTGGAGTCCATTTAAGCTCATGCCTACTGCTTCAGTGACTCCATCCAGCCACCTCATTCTCTGTCATCCCCTTCTTCTATTGCCCTCAATCTTTCCCAGCATTAGGCTCTTCTCCAGTGAGTCCTTCCTTCTCATTAGGTGGCCAAAGTATTTGAGTTTAAACTTCAGGATCTGGCCTTCTAAAGAGCAGTCAAGGTTGATCTCCTCTAGGACTAACCGGTTTGATCACCTTGCAGTCCAGGGGACTCGCAGGAGTCTTCTCCAGTACCATAGTTCAAAGGCCTCAATTCTTTTGATGCTCAGCCTTTCTTATGGTCCAACTTTCACACCCAGTTTCATTTTATTTTATTTGAATTTCATTGTAAATTGTATTTTATTTAATTCCATTTTGAATTGCTTTTATCAAATTTTAGTAATAATTTGTTTCTGGAACTTTGCACTTTGATATGGCCCAATCCATCCATCCATCAATCAGTAAATGATCAAGGAAATATTAAGGAGAAAATACACCACTCTTCCCATGCAGGCAGGCAAGCAATAGGGACCAAAACCTCACACTCATTCCCACTGATGATGTTAATTAATGAAACAACCAACAAACAAGCTCATAGAGCACTGAGGACACCAACGATTATGCAACCTTGGCTCTTTTATGACTCATGGACTTCAACTCCCAGAATTCCTGAGCCAGCCATGCTTGCCTACCCGTGAGTGACGACTGAAACAGTCCCCCCTTGTTCTTTGCTTTGCAAACGGAAGGCGAGAACATTCTACCAAATGCTGAGTAGCTGATAATTTAATTTTATCAGTTCATTATACCGCCTGTCTTTTAGGATACATTTGCCTCTTCACCAAAGAATTTTCAAACCGGTATTTGACTTCCCACTACTAATTTGTCTATTGACCGGCCAGATAAATGCATTGACCTCCTGCATTCTTTTCTACCAAAATTAACTAGCGACTGCCTCTAGTTATCTAAATAAGGAGTTGATTGATCTTGTGGAAATAATTAAACTGGCTTCATCTGATACGATCTCTGTCCACGTCAGGACGTTCTTCTTTCATTGCGTATGCTTGGTGGAGAATTTAAATTTTGCAGACGGTAGCAAAAGGTTAGGTCTCTGACTCTGTTTAGAGAGAGCAAGTCCGATTTCATAGTAATAAGCCTGTAAATGAGTCCAATTACACATTAGTTCAAGCAGACTTGTTTCAATATTATTCCGTCCATCCAGCAGGCTTTAATAAGAATCAACATCGGTTTTCAGGACGCCAGGGAATAAGATGTCAGATTTAGGGAATTGCAAGAAGCTAAGCCTTCAGTGGACAGGCATTTAAATGTGCCCAAAGTCTTAATTGGAACCGCTGTTGGCCTCTAATGGACTTGTTTCTTCTGTTAGACAATTCAGGAAAAATGACACCTGGTATCAAATGGACAATTGACCATCAACTGAGTGTTCTTTTGTGGCGACTGACAGAATCTGTCCATTTGTCTTGTGACATCCCATGTTCCTAAAGAAATCTGCAGCAAACAAAAGCGTATGTTGAAATTCGAATACTCTTGACCATCTTCAAAAATATTAATACGTGAGAAAGGTGTCATAGAAAAAAAGAAAGAAAGAAAGAAAGAAAGAAAGAAAGGAAGGAAGGAAGGAAGGAAGGAAGGAAGGAAGGAAGGAAGGAAGAAAGAAAGAAAGAAAGAAAGAAGGAAAGAAAGAGAGAAAGGAAGGAAGGAAGGAAGACAAAGAAAGAAAGAAAGAAAGAAAGAAAGAAAAAAAGGAAGGAAGGAAGGAAGGAAGACAAAGAAAGAAAGAAAGAAAGAAAGAAAGAAAGAAAGAAAAAAAAAGGAAGGAAGGAAGGAAGGAAGGAAGGAAGGAAGAAAGAAAGAAAGAAAGAAAGAAAGAAAGAAAGAAAGAAAGACAAAGGTCTGTGTTCCAAAATTGCCATTTAAAAATTCATCAAAGGTCGCTCCCTCCCTTGCTCCCCCTCACACACACACTAACACTACATATGTGCATGCATGTTATATAACCATGGATGCTTTAATCTCTGGCCTTTCACTTGAAAAAAACAGGAAAACTGGATTTTCAGCAGTTTCCAGTTTTTCCAAGAGCATCATATGGATGGGCCAGTGATTCAGACCTTGCAGTTGTTATTGTTGTTTTTTTTCAGCATTACTGTGGCTTGTTTAAGACCTTTCTTCACTTCCCTTGCCATGGAAATTGCATTGTCACGGAGCAAAATATGTAAATGATCAGTCCTGGATATATTTCATTTAAATTATTTGCGTTCCATCTTTCCTAGATCAAAGCTTCACAAAAGCCTTTAGATATACTTGGGATTTTCAGGGCAATCAAAGCATTTGTTCAGAAAGTGTAACCCATATAATGGGTGGCAGGCAGTGGTGGGATTCAGCCAGTTCGCACCACTTCGGCAGAACTGAAGACATGATAGCAGTGTTCCAATACCTCAGGGACTGCCCCAAAGAAGAGGGAGTCAAGCTATTCTCCAAGGCGCCTGAAGGCAGGACAAGAAGCAACGGATGGAAACTAATCAAGGAGAGAAGCAACCTAGAACTAAGGAGAAACTTCCTGACAGTTAAAACAATTAACCAGTGGAACAACCTGCCTCCAGAAGTAGTGATTGCTCCAACACTGGAAGTTTTTAAGAAGAAACTGGACAGCCATTTGTCCGAAATGGTATAGGGTTTCCTGCCTGAGCAGGGGGTTGGACTAGATGACCTTCAAGGTCCCTTCCAACTTTATCGTTATTATTATTATTATAACCGGTAGCTAATTTTTTGTTGCCCAGGCCCAGAATGGACTTCCGGAAGCGGCATCCACACAGAGAACCAGTTGTTCACATATTTGAATCCCACCACTGGTTGCAGGTTGAAAAGGGTGCCAATACATTGTATATTGCTTCTCCGTTTCAAGGGCTTTGCAGCATTCAAATCCAACCTATAAGTAAAGCATTATAAGAATAGAAAGAGGAACCTTGCTGGGATCCTTCAGCATTAGACCATGGGCCGCATAATGAACAATGAACCATGTTGAGAAATAATGAGCTTTTAAATTTACTTCTACTCCCAACATAGAGATCATGCAAACCACACGTGTCAAACTCGTGACGTCACGTGATGTTGTGCGACGTATCGTGACTTTTTCCTCATTGCCGGCGATGGGGTGGGCGCGGTTTCAGTATGATGCATCTGGCAGTTTGACATGCCTGATGTAAACCAATCTGTATCAGCTTTTGTTAAATTTGGAGGAATGCACCTTTTTAACAGTGATGACCATCCCAGTCACTACAATCTTCCTTCTACTGATGGACCAGTTGGTTTTTTCCCCGGGGGGGTAGGTGAGTGGGTGGGAGAAGATAACATTTGTGGCTAAATGGTACAGCCCTAGGAGGAAGATGTGTATGTATCTATGTGTGCATCTGTGTCTGTGTATCCAGGTAAGAGAGAGAGAGAGAGAGGTAAATAAACATATTGCTCTATTTCAAGTGATAAAGAAACTTATTGACTCAGCCAGCACTATCTGAGAAAAAGCATCTTGTCCAAGGCTACTGATTAAAGTTGAGCAGAAGCCTGCTCTTCAAGCAAGCATCCTTGCCTTCCTACTCAACCCCAGAGACACATTGCGGGACTAGCACTTTAACCCGCGTTTCTTTATCACTTATCACTCCTCTCAGAAGGAAAATAGCTATAGAGCTTATGTTACAGATCGCCCTCTTTCTCCCTTCAGCAATGTGAAAAGGAGATTTGGTAGCTACATCATGAATATAATGGCAGATTTGAATGCAATTATCTAGAGCAGCGGTCCTTAACCTTTCCACCTTGGCGACCCAGCCTGGTACAGGGGGTATGTGACAGGTGCACATGCGTAGCACCGCTCCATTTGTGCGAGTGGAGGTTGCTTGTACTCATGTGTGAAGTTCCCATCTCTCCCATGGCCCAGTTTTGAACAGGATGTGGTCCAGTGGTGGACAGAGGGTTGGGGGTTGGGGATCCTGATCTAGCGGTCCCTAAACAGTAGCCTCAGAATCTTTCTCAGGTGCTTTTTCAAAAGGCAAGTGGACTTTCTTGTTTTTCCTTGAAGATGTTTTGCTTCTTATCCAAGAAGCTTCTTCCGTTCCGACTGAATGGTGGGGAAGGGAAGGCTTTATATTCCTTGAGGTCATCTGGTCTTAGCCCTCTAATGCACACATGTCAAACACAAGGCCCGGAGCCTGGATGCGGCCCGCGAAGTGGTTTCATGTGACCCGTGAAGCCATTCTGGAAACAATGAGGGAACAGCCCCAGCTGCCTTGGCCCTGGCCCAGGCTGGCCGGGAGCCAATGTACAATTTTGTGGTGGCCATCTATGCTGAAACGCATTCAGTCTTAGCTCAACAAGGCCATCTAGAAACAGCAAGAAATCAACCCCTGCCGCGTCGGCCCTGCCCCCTGGGTGCATGCTGGGGAGGTTTCACCCTTTGTGAGGAATGAAGAAATGGACCATGCCTTGGCACTTGCCCCGGTCCCACCCCCTTCTGCCAGAGACCCTCAGATCTGTCCCATTCCTGCCCAGGCCCCCACAGGCACCCTTGACACGAACGATGTAGAGCTGGCCATGCCCACCCAGTAGGCCACATCTACTCCATCCACACCCACCAGTAGGCCACACCCACCCTGGCCACTCCCACCCGGCCCCCCGAGAGCAACTGCAATGCTAATATGGCCCTCAATGAAATTGAGTTTGACACCCCTGCTCTAATGCCTCAGATGCACTCAATTGACTGCAAGGAATGTGACTCCGTCCCTTCCCCACCATTCAGTCAGAACTGAATAAGCTTTTTGGAAGAGAAGCAAAAAAAAAGTCTTCAAGGGCAAATCAAGAAAGTTCAGTTACCTTTTGAAAAAAAAAACCACCTTTGGGCGAATCATGACCTGGATAACTGAGAAACTCCACGCACATTCTCAGGGCGATGCATTCCTTTAAACAGTGCATAATTACGATGACCAATTCCTTGCCCAAAGACAGGGTGATGGCCCTCAACCTGGATGGCTTTGAAGGGGTTTCTATAAATTTGCGGAGTGTAATGTATTGGCCATAACTGTTTTAAATCACTTGCTTAATGTCTGACCTACATTGCTGTATTGTTTAACAGTTGCTGTTACTGAAAGCCAGACTGGCTGTTTCCAAGCTGATAATGAGGTTTGGGGTGGGAAACTGTTACTTTAAACCTATTGGTTGCCACCTAGAAGCTAACTGTATAAATAGCTGTGCAGCAGCTATTTAGGGCTGCTTCTGTTCTGAGTTAATAAACTTGTGGCTGTTTCAACACTCTGCCTCATTCAATGCCTAAAGAACCGAAGATATAACACGGAGGATATGTTTACTGAGGACAAAGAGTCTTGAAGACTCAATACTAACACCCTGTTGGAGAAAGAATGCTTCCAAGTGCCGGTTGCAAGAGACCAAGGGGAAGAGGGGGGTATGTCTATATCTCTGGCTTTGAGAACCCAAGAAACATCTGTTCATCCATGGTGAGGAGAAAAAGGTGAACCAGATCTAGCATGCTGAGTTTATAATATTTGCATTCGTAGCTACTAAACTAAAACTCTTGGTTGCATTGCACTTGTGTCAGAAGCATAGGACCACTTCTGGGTTGAAAGAATTAGCCAGGGACATCACCATTGCTCGGGGATGCCCAGTTGGGGGCTGGAATGAAGGACAGGAGCTCAACCCTGCCCCACGGCAACCCTCGGGTCTTGAACATAGGCTTGCTAACCTCCAAACTAGCATTCTAACCACATGAGTTACTGTGTTCCACTCTGTTGGTTTAAAGTGGAGAACAAGAAAATCAAGTGTTATAGAATCTACCATTTTCTCTCCTTTCTATTTTTTGTTTTGTTTTGTTTAATGAAGACTGCATCCAGGCAGCAATATGATCTGATAATATGGCGAGTATTCATGTTTCATTAGCAAAGAAGAATTTATATCATAAAATGATGGCAGTATTACGGTATTGTCTGTGTACCGTATGTGCATGTATGTAGTATGCATACATATACTCTACGTGTATATCTATATCTATCTATGTAACTACATACTCTGTACAGATAGATAGATAGATAGATAGATAGATAGATAGATAGATAGATAGATAGATAGATAGATAGATAGATAGATAGATAGATAGATAGAGTAATACATTTCATTTTTTTCCTGCTACAAATTATTTTACAGTGGAATACAAAATAATAAATTAACAGTTATTGAGTTATTACTGATAAGTGAAGAACGAAAAAATATGTTTGATCCTATGGATAGACAATTGATATATGTGGCAGATCATTTCCAACAGCATGACTGAATATTAAGTATTTGTCATTAAAAAATTGGGAAAAAAATTGAACTCCACAGCTCATTTTCCTTCTATCAACAGCTAAATAATATTATAGATCTCCTGAATTATATGAACAGGCTTGCTATGTCTTGTAATGGTTTGAAAAATATACTATAATTAATATTTTTACACAGTAGGAAACTATTTTTCAATTAGGTAGGTAGGTAGGTAGATGATATATAATCGGTAGATAGATAGATAGATAGATAGATAGATAGATAGATAGATAGACAGACAGACAGACAGACAGACAGACAGACAGACAGACAGACAGACAGACAGACAGACAGACAGACAGACAGGGATGGATGGATGGATGGATGGATGGATGGATGGATACCGGTAGGTAGATAGATAGATGGATGATACGAAGGTAACATTTTAATGCCTGTATATTTTATATAAATATTTATGCAATTTTTACACACACACACACACACACACACACACACCATTTTGCATACAAATAGAACTCCTGTTTCTGTTTTATGTTGTTGTAGAGAAAGTAGTTAGGAATTAATTAATTCATAATTATACTGAAAAAAAGTTAATTGTTTTTTTTTTAATGAAAACACCATCAGCACAACTGATGGGCAATTGCAGCATAAAAATCAGCCACTAGACAAAAAGCCCTCAGTTTAGCAATATAATGGAAAGACTTACAAGAACAATTAGGATTTATTAATAAGGTCAAAATAGTTCTTTCTATATGTATGCATGCAAATGTGATTCTCCACTATCATGCATACACTTTATTTTCCTTATTTAAAATTCCCTTAACACTTTCACATTCTCCAAAAATAGGACAATAGCATAGGGAGAAAAAAAAAGTAAATCATGATTTAGAAATAGGGTAAATCAGGTTGTGTTCCAACACTACAATCTTCATCACCTATACCAGGGGTAGGCAACCTTGGCTCTTTTATGACTCGTGGACTTCAACTCCCAGAATTCCTGAGCCAGGACAAATGGTTGTCCAATCTCTTCTTAAAAACTTCCAGCGTTGTTCCACTGGTGAATTGTTCTCACTGTCAGGAAATTTCTCCTTAGTTCTAGGTTGCTTCTTTCCTTGATTAGTTTCCATCCATTGCTTCTTGTCCTGCCTTAAGGCGCTTTGGAGAATAGCTTGACTCCCTCTTCTTTGGGACAGTCCCTGATATATTGGAACACTGCTATCATCAGAGAACCTGATGATACCTTTACTGTGGTAAATCAATAAAGGAGAATATGTGTAGCTCAGCATTGAAATGAGAGGTTCCTGGTGCTGTGTGAATATGGTTGTTTTATTACCCAAACTAAGTAACATTGTTAGTGGTTGTCTTGTTTTCTTGTAGATAGTTCATTACCCAAACTACATAACATCATCATCATCATTATCATTATCATCATCATCATCATCAATAATAATAATAATAATAATAATAATAATAATAATAATAATAATAATAATAATAATAATAATAATAATAATAATAATAATAATAATAATAATAATAATAAAGTTGGAAGGGACCTTGGAGGTCATCTAGTCCAACCCCCTGCTCAGGCAGGAAACCCTATACTCTTTCAGACAAATGGCTGTCCAGTCTCTTCTTAAAAACTTCCAGTGTTGGAGCATTCACAGCTTCTGGAGGTAGGTTGTTTCACTGGTTAATTGTTCTAACTGTCAGGAAGTTTCTCCTTAGTTCTAGGTTGTTTCTCTCCTTGATCCATTGCTTCTTGTCCTGCCTTCAGGTGCTTTGGAGAATAGCTTGACTCCCTCTTCTTTGGGGCAGCCCCTGAGATATTGGAAGACTGCTATCATGTCTCCCCTTGTCCTTCTCTTCATTAGACTAGAAATACCCAATTCAAGCAAACATTCTTCATATGTATTAGCCTCTCACAGTTACTACTATTGAGCAAGGTAGCCTCTATACTATATCTGTACATTTGGTTTTTCTTGCCTAAATGTAGAACCTTACTTTTTTCACCATTGAATTTCATTTTGTTAGATAGTGCCCAATGTTCAAGTCTATCCAGATCCTTCTGTATCTTAAGCTAGTGTTGTTTTCTTGAAGATGTTTCATTACTGAAAGTAGGTGACATTATCAGTGCTAGTGGTAAATCATTTCTGTACTGTTTACACTGGTAAATCATTTCTCTACAAGCACTACCAAGGGGTTCACCATACATGATTACTTAAACTACTCAGATCCTAGGAGACTGATGGCTCTTTTGCAATTTTCAACCATGTTTGACTCTTTCATAAGCACATTTAGAAGCAAAAATGTGCTTATAAATCTTCCCCACATTCCAAGACTGAAACTGAATGCTGATACATCTTGAACTGAAGCGATAGGCCTGCCAATACAATTTTAAATTACCGCTAACATTCATTATGGCAATTTAGCCATTTGAGAGTCCAAATCATTTGCAAAATTGCTGATTGACCTGAATTTTTGATTTATTAAGCCTAGCTAATAGATGCAACACAGATGTCACTATTAATAGCATTATAAATTAGGGCCTTAATTCTGAACACAAAGCAACGTGAACTCCGACTGTGGTCATTCCCATCCCACTGCCACATTTCAAACTCAATCTGTAATACCAAAGTAATTATTTTAAAATGCTGATATATTCACATAATTTTGTCCCAGTCTAGCTTTGGACCCCGGTTATTTTGAAAAGTGTACAGCTTTATAAAACCCTAGTAAGACCACACTTGGAATACTGCAGCCAATTTTGGTCCCCATATCACAAAAAAGATGTTGAGAGTTTTGAAAAAAATCAGAGAAGAGGAACTAAGATGATCAAAGGCCTGGAGATTCAAACATATGAAGAATGGCTGCAGGACTTGGTTTTGGCTAGTCTAAAGAAAAGAAGAAACAGGGGAGACATGATAGCAGTATTCCAGTATTTGAGGGGCTGCCACAAAGAAGAGGGGGTCACATTATTCTCCAAGGCACCAGAGGGCAGGACAAGAAACAATGGTTGGAAACTGATCAAAGAGAGAAGCAATCTGGAATTAAGGAGAAACTTCCTGACTGTGAGGACAATTAACCAGTGGAACAGCTTGCCTCTGGAAATCATGTACACTCCATCACTGGAGATTTTTAAGAAGAGGCTAGACAGTCACTTTTCTGAGATGGTATAGGTTCTCCTGCTTGAGTGGGGGCTGGACTAGAAGACTTCCAAGGTCCCTTCTAGTTTTGTTCTACTCTACTCTACTCTACTCTACTCTACTCTACTCTACTCTACTCTACTCTACTCTACTCTACTCTACTCTACTCTACTCCTAGCTGGATTACAAATCATATTAAGAAATCATATTAAGAAATCATATCATATTAAGTCATATTAAGAAATCATATTAAGAAAATCATATTAAGAAATCATATTAAGAAATCATATTAAGAAATGTTATTTCCCAACCTTCCATTGGATGGAGCTATTCATGTAACAGAATTCTTAGTCTTTACTACTTTGCTGAATGATGGTGTGGTTGGATCCCAATTATTTTAGCAATCTTTCATATTTTTCTCATTGGAAAATATATCATCCTCTACAGATGGAGGGGTATTTTTTTCTCAATATTCATTCAAAAAAAGGGGGGGTTGCAACATTAGCACTATGGATTTTTTTCTCTCTGTAGACAAAAGTGACTCAAGCTTTAGAGTAGTACACCATTTGTAAGTAAGGAAAGTAAAATGTAGATAGGTTGGATAATAAGAGTAAGACACTGTAAGCTGATAGGGAAATGTAGGTAGACTGGATCGTAAGAGCAAGAAGGAGGTAAATTTTACAAACAAACAAGCAAATAAGGACCATAACAAGAACATATGAAGAATGGTTGCAGGAAATGGGTTTGTCTAGTAGTCTAATGAAAAGAAGGATGAAAAAGTGACATGATGGCAGTGTTCCTATATTTGAGGGGCTGCCACAAAGAAGAGGGGGTCAACCTATTCTCCAAAGCACCAGAAGGCAGGACAAGAAACAATGCATGGAAACAAATCAAGGAAAGAAGCTACCTAGAACTAAGGAGAAATTTCCTGACAGTGAGAACAATTAACCAGTGGAACAGCTTGCCTTCAAAAGCTTTAGGTGCTCCATCACGGGAGGCTTTTAAGAAGAGACTGGACAGCCACATGTCTGGAATGGTATAGGGTCTCCTGCTTGTGGAGAGGGTTGGATTGGAAGACCTCCAAGGTCCCTTCCAACTCTGTTATTCTGTTCTGTTATCTGAACCATAAGAAGAATCAGATAATCTCAGCCCTATAGAAAACAACAATACCCAACAGAAGAGCCCACCTAATCACATACAACCTGATCAGAAACCATATATTAACAAAGATTGGAGCACTGAAGAAGTCAACGACATGTTTGCAAGTAAAAAACAAACAAACAAACTCAAGAGAATCGCAAGCATCATCACACCAAATGCTCCAAACTCTAGATCTGTTGCAGGAAATGAAAAGAGGAAATGAAACTAACAGCTCAAGGATAAGAAAGAAGAAGGAAGCCTTGGTTACCTTCCTTCCCATCTATCAGTCAATTTAAAGGTAAATTCCCAGTGACACGGTAACAGCGTGAGTACTCCAGATGCAACTCTCCGACTGGATTCCCCTGCTCCCAATAATCTTGGCATTCCTGACAGAGCCTCGTGTTTACCAAGATTAGCTGCTGCAGTTAACTATACTCTGATGCACCGATGCGCTAAGCAACTCTAATTCTGCAGACAAACTTTCTGTCAGTAGGAGATAGTGCTTAGAGCTGCCACGGGAAAGAGATCTATATTTTGTCTATAGGAAGCAGAAGTGTCCAGGAGGTTAATATTGCAGTTTGAAAGAGTGCAGCAGATGGTAACAGTGTGTGGCAGTGAAGCAGCTGTACATCCTGCACAGAATTGCCCAGGTGTGACAGAGGTATAGCCTTATCCAGCTGATCTCTCCCTGCAGACATCATTATCACTTAGCCCAGCTGCTAAGGATCTCTGGTCACTGCTCACATTATCTGATCCACTCCTGTCTTAGTTTGGCTGTTGAAAAATGTCAACATGCGTCAACAGCTTTGGCTGTTGCAAAAAAAAAAGTGCCAAGAACAATGCCAGATAAACTCTTTGGATCTCATTTCCACTCCTTCAAGGTGTGATGATTGAACTGGCAAATACAAATCTTTGCTGTCTGTAAAAAAACAGTGGACGGGAACAAATCGGATGATTTTTTTTCTCTTCTTTTAACAACCCTATAATCCCCCGATTCAAGATGGAGTCAGGGGCAACTGAACAGAGCTTGAGTATTCACTGGCTGGATGCCCTTCCTGACACCTATGTGGAGTTCACAGTCGAGACAGTAACTAATTGCCTCCAGAGTTTGTATTCCGGGGTTTTTTTTTTTAAATGGGACAGTTTCAATGGGCAGAAAAGCTGAGACAGCAATGCTAATTCATTTTCTCTGTTTTACTGTAACCTGGTTGCTGTTTAATTCAGTTAAGTACCTTGAGTTTCCATGAAGCAAGGAAACATTCTAAAAAATAAAATCGATCAAATGATATTAACCAACAGATAAACAAAGAAGATTTCTTGTTTTTAACTGGTTCAGAAACCCTAGAACTCCTCAGTGAGAAGGTCAGGTGGATAAAAGAGATAGAGAAAGACAAATTTTAAATAACAAAAGTGGGACCCAACACTGAGCTAAAAATGGAGATGATGGAGTATATAAATAACATTTGATACCTCTATAAATCGGCTCTTTCTTTACTGATTTTGTGAAATGTCTTGATTTATGAGATGGATACTTGGAATGTAGAAAGAATAATTCCACTGATATTTTTCTGAAAGATCCAAGCAAACATAATTGACAATCAGATAGAATTTTGATGGGCATGATATTTTCATTGCATTTCTTTTTTCCCCCTAAGAAACCCAATAATCTATAATCCCAGGCTTGCTAAAAAAGAGGAATATCTTGTACTCTGAGGCAATGAAATAGGTGAGTTGAATGGAAATAACTAATCCAGTTGTAATTCCAGAGATGAATTTTATTTATTTTTCCTCCTCATTGAGAAAATAAACAAGAATAGCCAGAGGTTATTGACTTTGGGCAGAGTAAAGAGGCCTTCCTCAAGAAGATTTTGAGATGACGTGAAAAACACCTCATGGCAAATTATTTATTTTATTATCCCTGAACTTCCAGGTAACAAAATATTGGCTGAAACTAAATATATGGATAGAACCAGTGATGGGATTCAGCCGGTTCGCACCAGTTCACCAGAACCGGTAGCTAATTTTTTGTTGCCCAGGCCCAGAACGGACTTCTGGAAGCAGCATCCACACAGAGAACCAGTTGTTCACCTATTTGAATCCCACCACTGGATAGAACCCCCACACTTATGGCTTATTTGGGTGATACAAACTGATGAAGAATGAGCAGGAGTGTGCACCAGCCCTGCAATCCATGTTGTGGTGTCAGTGAAGAATCAGTTGCCTAAAGTCCCACCTGATTATCCGCAGTGGGGAATCTTTGCACTTACCTTTTGCACATTAAGAAACGGTCATGATATCATTTGACGGTAGCTAATATCAATGCGATGAGTGCGACGGCTCAGCGATGGCCAGTACAATCAGTGCAGTGAGCATGATGGCTCAGTGGTTAAAGACAGTGAGCTTGTTAGCTGGAAGCTGACAGCCCGGATTCAAGACTTGAGTTCCGCACAATGGGGTGAGCTCCCATTCCTTGCCCCAGCTCCTGCCCACCTAGCAGTTTGAAAACATGCAAGTAGATAAATAGGTACCACTTTGGTGGGAAGGTAACAGCATTCTATGCACTTTTGGTATAAAGCCTTGTTGGCCACATGACCACAGAAGCATCTTTGGATAATTCCGGCTCCCTTGGCCAAGAAATGGAGATGAGCACCATGCCTTAGAGTTGGATATGACTGGACAGGGAAACCTTTACCTTTAGCTAATAATATCAGATCAGTCTAATTGGTTATTTGCATGGAAATACTATCAGATCCCTTGGTTTTCCCAGTTGCAATGTACGGCTGTGAAAGTTGGACCATAAGAAAGGCTGAGCGCCAAAGAATTGAGGCCTTTGAACTATGGTGCTGGAGAAGACTCCTGTGAGTCCCCTGGATTGCAAGGTGATCAAACCGGTCAGTCCTAGAGGAGATCAACCCCAACTGCTCTTTAGAAGGCCAGATCCTGAAGTTGAAACTCAAGTACTTTGGCCACCTAAAGAGAAGGAAGGATTCACTGGAGAAGAGCCTAATGCTGGGAAAGATTGAGTGCAAGAGAAGAAGGGGACAACAGAGAATGAGGTGGCTGGATGGAGTCACTGAAACAATAGGAGGAGCATAAATGGACTCCAGAAGATGGTAGAGGACAGGAAGGCCTGGAGGAACATTGTCCATGGGGTCGCGATGGGCCGGACACGACTTCGCAACTAACAACAACAATATCAGATCCCAGCATGATACCTGATAAGGTAGAACAAAGCAAGGCAAATAGGCCTCTTCTTCAAGTGAGATGTTTCCATAAATGCAACCTCTGCTGTCTTTCAGTTGTACCAAGGTTCTCGTGTAGGCACCAAACTCCATGGAATAGAATGAAAGCTAACTCTTCAGCTACTTCTCCAGCAGGACTTTGAGAAGGTTTCATTACTTTTTTTTTCCCCTGAACGGAATGGAATGAGACTGAATCTAACTTGACAACTGATTCGAGCAGCAGTAGATTAGGGAGACAATGTCAGCATGAAAACAGATGCAAAGCAATCAAAGGTAACTAAATGGCGGACACTGGACAACGAGCCTGCCATCAAAACCTTTCCATTAGAACTTCAGAGCAGGACTCTTAGCAAGTGTTTGCTCAGCCCTTCTTCAAAATCTCCCTTTGCTCTTCGCTTGCATATTAGCTAGAAAAGTGGTTCTCAACCTTTTTAATGCCGCGACCCCAACCGGTCGTAAGTTGAGGACTAAACCGGTCGTAAGTCGAGGACTAAACCGGTCGTAAGTTGAGGACTACCCAACCGGTCGTAAGTCGAGGACTTTCCCTGCCCGGGAGCGCCGCGCATGCGTGGTTCCGCCCTCTGCGCCGGCCGAGGCGTAGCTGGCAAGCGGCAGAGACAGAGCAGGCCAACCACCAGCTGGCCCAGCCCAAGGGAGGTAAGGCACCCGCCGGAAAAGGGGAAAAAAATGGCGGACAAAAAAAAATGGCGGACAAAAAAAATGGCGGACAGCCTTGCTTGGCGACCCCCATGAAATGGTCGATCGACCCCAAATGGGGTCCCGACCCACAGGTTGAGAACCACTGAGCTAGAAGGTTGAACATGAAGGGACATTAAGACGTTATTCAACAATCAACAAACTGTGCTGCTGCATTCCAGATTGCTTGTAGAACTTTATAAACAACAACAAACAGGCAGTCCTATTTAAATAATTATCTAATACAAGCAACCCGCCAAAAGCCGACTGCTCCTATTGTCTTCTCGCAAATGATCAGTCTGGAAGAAACATAATTCAAGGTTTTGCCACACATCACAGCCTAAATCATTTATTTATGAATCTTAAAGCCTTCATAAAAAAGAAAGGCAAAGCCCCCCCTCCCCCGACCTTCATTTTAATATTCTGTGTTCCAAAATAGTAAACCGTTGCTGATTTCTAATACAAAATGGCTTCAGTCTTTTCCAGTCATCCATTATGCTGGAAATTATCGCAAAGCTGACACTGATCTCAGCAAAGGAAAAACAATGTTTAGGAATTCCTGGTTTGTTGTCATTTATTAAATCTGTGTTTAAGTTAATAAGCTGATTCAGCTGGATGCATTCCTCTTCCAATTAATTATAATCTTGCTTTGCACACAACTGCCCTACCACATCCTGAAAAGCAACACATCAACCCCACACCAAAACTCCCAAAACAGGTAAAGTTAAATAAAGAATAAGTTTATAAAAGGGAGGAATTCTAATATAGCTTTCCACATTTTATGTCTGCTTTCCTAAAGCAATGGAAATACCACATGGGTGAAACCACACACATACGCGCGCACACACACACACACACACACACACGGGAAAAAAGGTGCTCATTATGAATAAAATAAAATAAAACCTAAAAAAAGTAAAATAATAAAAGAGCCCATATGACGTAATGCTGTAAAAGTATAAGATGCCACCACTGTTAAAAATGTGGATCTATTAATCAAGTTTCAGAGGATATTTTTTCCTCCAGAGATGTTATATTCAAACACATGACTTGTTCTAGACTTTCCTGTGTTTGAAACTGTTTAACTTCATCACATTTTTCTCCAGCAAGATCTCAAGAGGCTATTAACTTGGGTTTGAGTCTTGTCTAGTAATGAGTCCTTTTTGGGGTGAGAAGCATCTGATCTCATAAAGTGATGTAAATTTTCTGGATTTGGTGCTGTAGGGGAAGGAAATTGCAATTTTTTTTTCTTTCCAATTACCAGGGAATTATTTCAAATTTCCTTTTTTCAGTGCCTCACATTGTTGTACTTTAGATTTCAAGAGAGCCTCATCTTGGTTTGAATTTAGTGTGGGAAGAGTAGCCACACAATTATCAAAAATCTGAGTTGTCTTACTGATCAAAAGGTCACCAACCTCTTTCTACAAGATCAAATCTAGGCAACAACTAATGGTTGCCACATGCTAAGCAATAGCTACTGAACTGTGGAGGGTGCAGTGGTTAGAAGGCAGTATTGTAGGTTAATTCTGCTAACTGCCAGCAGTTCAGTCCTGACCAGCTCAAGATTGACTCAGCCTTTCATCTTTCTGAGGTTGGTAAATTGAGGACCCAGATTTTTAGGGGCAATATGCTGATTTTGTAAACTGCCTAGAGAACGGTGTAAAGTGGTATATAGGACAAAATGTTATTGCTATTGCAGAAGTCAAGAGGTACATCCTTTCTATCACAAAGAGTTCTAGATTTGCCTTTCCTGTACAAATGTACTCTATTTGTGTCTTATTGGTCTGGGACCAAAGCAGGACAAGAAGCAACAGATGGAAACTAATCAAGGAGAGAAGCAATCTAGAACTAAGGAGAAACTTCCTGACAGTTAGAACAATTAACCAGTGGAACAACCTGCCTCCAGAAGCAGTGAATGTTCCAACACTGGAAGTTTTTAAGAAGAGACTGGACAGCCATTTGTCCGAAATGGTATAGGGTTTCCTGCCTGAGCAGGGGGTTGGACTAGATGACCTCCAAGGTCCCTTCCAACTTTATTATTATTATTAGTAGTAGTAGTAATAACCACCTACATTTTTTTTTCATTCACATGACACACAGCCACCAACCTGCAGACAAGAGTTTCTAATGACTTGGTGGCATCAGTCTCTTAAATCCATCAACCCATTTTTCACATCATGAATAAATGGTTCAAACAAATATGATGAAACAGTGTAGGTTCTTGGTTTATCTTTATTTATTTAGTGTCAGGATAGAACCACTGGTCAGTCAATCAGTCTCAAAATCCAGGAAAACATCTGCATTTTATTCCCGTTCAAAGAAGAGCCAGGGAGATTTTTTAGATAGATAGATAGATAGATAGATAGATAGATAGATAGACAGATAGACAGATAGACAGATAGACAGATAGACAGATAGACAGATAGACAGATAGATAGATAGATAGATAGATAGATAGATAGATAGATAGATAGATAGATAGATAGATAGATAGATAGATAGATAGATAGATCCACATACTGTCTTGCAAGGAAGCTGGTTCTTTCCTTCCAGGGGCCTGAAATTCTAGTTCTGGGCAACTAAGCCTCATAATGCAGAAGCAGGTTTTTTTGTGCGTTACATTCTCTTCCCTCAACAGATGGATGGTTAAACTCCGCACACTCGGGAAATCAGTTTTAGATTTCTATCCAGACCTCAGAAAATAAACTACAACAGCAAAGCCTCGGGAAAAAAAAGTAATTTCTCTCTTTCTTTCTCCCATACCACTGATAAACATTTCAGAGCTCTTCTCTCTCTCTCTCTCTCTCCCTTCCTTACAACATATACACACACAAATATCAAACTTTTGAAGATCTATATTCTCAAGTGTGCAAGACCAAACATCCTCGCTCAGAATACAGCTGGAAGGGTTAGGGTTAGGGTTAGGGACCTTGGAGGTGTTCTAGTCCAACCCCCTGCTCAAGCAGGAGACTCTGTAACATTTTAAACAAGTGACTGTCCAGTCTTTTCTTAAAAACTTCCAGTGATGAAGCACCCACAACATCTGAAGGCAAGCTATTCCACTGGTTAATTGTCCTCACTGTTAGGAAGTTTCTCCTTAATTCTAGGTTGCTTCTCTCTTTGGTCAGTTTCCAACCATTTTTTCTTGTCCTGCCCTCTGGTGCTTTGGAGAATAATGTGACCCCCCTCTTCTTTGTAGCAGCCCCTCAAGTACTGGAACACCGCTATCATGTCACCCTTAGTCCTTCTTTTATCTGAAGTAGCCATACCCAAATCCTGCAACCGTTCTTCATATGTTTTAGTCTCAAGGCCTTTAATCATCTTAGATGTTCTTCTGTGCACTTTTTCAAAGTCTCAACATCTTTTTTGTAACGTGGTGACCAAAACTGGATGCAGTGTTCCAGGTGTGGTCTTACTAAGGTTTTATAAAGTGGTACTAATACTTCATGGGATTTTGATTCTATGCCTCTGTTTATACAACCAAGGATTTGTTATCTATCTATCTATCTATCTATCTATCTATCTATCTATCTATCTATCTATCTATCTATCTATCTATCTATCTATCTATCTATCTATCTATCTATCTATCTATCTATCTATCATGTAAAAACTCCATCTAGGAAGGAAGTATCAGGTGGTTTAACATCTGCAATGGGTGTATTGGGACTAAGGTATAAAATAAAAAACCCTCACAACTAAAGCAATGCAAACCATAGAGGGGAAAAAAAGGAATTCTTCCTCTTATAATATAATGCCCACCCTGATTTTCACTGGGTCAGTTCTACCATCTGAAAAAAAACCTGACCATTTGACTCTTTTGCAACACAGGAAAGAAAATAATTTCCAAGGGCCGACACTTCCAGTTCACATTCAGTGCAATTTTCAACTTGCCTTTCTGAATTTCATTCCCTGGAGTCTGGTTTAAACTAGCAACCGACGGGTCTCAAAAATGTCATATTCCTTTAATGGCTTTTTGGCTGCTTGGGCAATTCCCTACAGTAGCAGGATCTCAGACAAGTGCTGTGCAAGTGATTGGATCTTTCGGCAGGAAAAGCAGAAGGATATGTTATCTGCACTCCACATATATCTAATCACTTCGCAGAACTTTTTTTTTTTTTTCTGGGAGTTTTGTTGCAAACAGAGCAGATAGCAAGTTGACGGCTGAAATTCGCTGGACAAAATGCTCCAGATATTTCCTACTTATTGGAAGGTTGCCTGTTGAGTTCCACTTTTCTTCTACTTTTATATATTTAATAGGAATAATAAATGTATTGAAACCATCATCATCCATAATTTAAATAATGTACAAATAATAAGGAATAAGTAAGAATGAAAATTCCACAGCAATAAATCTCCAGGACATTCTCATTCAAAGGGAAATGAGTCTAGGACTGTACTTCCCTTTCAAAGTCCAACCAAGAAGTAGTTTGGAAGAGGAAGAGATAAAAAAGTGAGTTGTGGAAATTCTTCTATCTTTCAACAGTGGCTTCCTTCCTTCCTTCCTTCCTTCCTTCCTTCCTTCCTTCCCTTCCCTCCCTCCCTCCCTCCTTTCTTTTTTTCCCTTTTCTCTTTTATTTTCTCTTTTTTTTAGGAGGAATTATTTTCAAGAAATTTCCTTTAAGGACACTGCCTTTTCCTTACTAAACGGAGAAGGAGAAGGCAGAACGTCACCCATCCTCACAACAGGAAAAAAAAAAGGTCTTCTGAGAGTTTAGGTGACAATTTGTGGAAGGGACATACCACAGCTGTCCATTTGTCTTGGTATGTGGGAGAAAGAGAGGAGAAATGTTTAAAATGGGGGGGGGGGAGACAAGATAGTAAACCTTTGGTTATCTTCCATGCTTATTCTAAGAATTAAGGCTGGAGAAATATTCATTTGAGATTCAGTCTGAAAGGAAATTCGAAGATTTAGTTTGAAGGTAAAGTTCATTCAGTTCGGTGAATTGAACCGGATGCCTCTGAATCTTTTTGATTTGGTTATTTTTGTACCTGTGCAGAAATCCCTTTTTTTTTTTTTTGTCAAATCAAGTTCAATTTCTTGATGGTAACTAACATTTCTTCCAATAGATCATCCTTCCTGGATTAAAACACATGTTTTCGTTTCATCCAATGTCTATTAATGCTGTCTCTAAAGTAGAGGCAAGGGTTTAGTATACAGTAGGAAGAGTTACAGGCACATAAACCTACATTCACCCACACATACACACAGATATCTCAAACTTATAAAATTTATACCATTCCAATTGTCACTATTCTTCTATTCTCCTACTTTCAACACGGTGGTTTTGAGAATTCCAAAAGCATTCTATGGCAACAGATTTTAATGTTAACCCACTTAACATTCTAGTTTACATTTGCTTTGAGTAAGCAACAATTGAATATATTACGACATATGTGCACATATTCATAAACTAGTCCTTCTGAATTCAATGGAACATGCTTCTAAGTAATAGTGAATAGTCTTGGCCTCTATTGTCAGGTTTTCCATTCTGGTCCATGCATGAATTTTATCTATTTTTGATCTATTTAATACTCCCTTTCATTCTGATCAGGAGGCAATCTCCTGGATAGTAGAAATACAATTATCCTAAAATTTGTCATTATAATCCAGAACTTGACTTGCTTCCATAGAAACAGAGACATCACTGTTGTACAGGAGAACATTTTTGAAAGATGTTATATTTCCACCTCTGTTTAAAGGAAAAAATAAAACTTAATGTGAATGGACAGACTTAGGAGAGACATTAAATTGCACCACAGTGTTTATCTTGTTGAGCAGAAAAAAAGAAAGAAGGAAGGAAGGAAGGAAGGAAGGAAGGAAGGAAGGAAGGAAGGAAGGAAGGAAGGAGGGAGGGAGGGAGGGAGGGAGGGAGGGAGGGAAGGAAGGAAGGAATCCAGTTTTATCTGCACATTAATTTTCTTGTAAAATCTGAGTTAGAGATTACTCTGATTTAGCAAATTGTGCAAAGTGATCCAATTGTGGTTAATCCCACCAACCAACCATGGTTTTAAAACAAAACACTTATCTTATTTGAACCCTCATATTATGCCAAAGTACCACAAAATGCCTGGAAGCCACAGACAGTCCTTTTTTAAAAAAAGGGCTTTTAAGAAATGGTTGAGAGAGCATGATATTTTTTTTTACTGATTCTAATATCCATATATTGGAAGAAATGATAAGTGAAGAATATTAATATAGGAATGGTAACTGCTCAGATTTAACAGGAAAAAAAAATGCATGGATGCTGCTGGGTGAATGGATGGGAATTGCCAAATAAACCTAAAAAGGGAAGAAAAAAAAAATCAGGCTCATTAAAATCCTTCCTGTGGTTTAATGAGAGGAAGAAAATTAGATTTTTCAGAAGCAGTTGATATTGGATCGTCTTATTAAAACATGCAGAACGGATGCATGATGGGTGCTTTGACCATGCACATCCTAATGGAAATCAACCCTCTAAAACATTGCTTTTCATCTTCTCAAGAGGCTTCAAGTATTATATAAATATGCAGAGATTCAAAAACACTGATACAAATACTTAAGGATTTAGTCAAGAACCAAAATATAATTTTATCTGACATTATCACTGTAAATATGTTGAGTAATAAGTTTCATTTTTTTCCTGCTACAAATTATTTTATAGTGGAATACAAAATAATATATTAACAGGTTGGCAGATATTGAATTATTACTGATAAGTGAAGAACGAAAAAATATGTTTGATCCTATGGATAGACAGTTGATATATGTAGCAGATCATTTCCAACAGCATTACTGAATATTAAGTATTTGTCATCAAAAAATTGGGGAAAAAATTGAACTCCACAGCTCATTTTCCTTCTATCAACAGCTAAAGAATATTATAGATGTCCTGGATTATATGAACAGGCTTGCTATGTCTTGTAATGGTTTGGAAAATATACTATTTTTTCAATTTGGTAGGTAGGTAGGTAGGTAGGTGGGTAGGTAGGTAGGTAGATGATAGATAGATAGATAGATAGATAGATAGATAGATAGATAGATAGATAGATAGATAGATAGATAGATAGATAGATAGATAGATAATTTTATACACACATATACACAGAAACACATACATAGTTTAAATGAATTAAGTCAAAGAAAATTGGGGAAAAGATTTGAAAAATTGTATGAGAAAAAACAGCACTAAAAGTGCTAAAAATTATAATGAAAGTAGAAACAAAACAAATGTTAATGGGCACCAGATCACTTGTCAGGTATACTATTATAATTTTAGTATTATTGTGTAGTAATTCTTTTAGCCATTTCCCGTGTGCAAAACGTCCACAGTTTCTGATGTCTTGATGAACAAGAAATACTGGGGATAGAGCCAACAAGAACATATGCATCCTTCCTTCCTTCCTTCCTTCCTTACTTACTTACTTACTTACTTACTTACTTACTTACTTACTTACTTACTTACTTACTTACTTATTTATTTATTTTTATATTTATATTTATATTTATATTTATATTTATATTTATATTTATATCCCGCCCTTCTCCTTGCGGACTCAGGGCGGCTAACAACCAGATAAAAATACAAAATATCAAACTACAGATTAAAACTTAATTAAAAGGCAAATATTAGTAATTGGTCTAAGAAATTTAAAATTATTTTAAAACTCCCTCTAAAAATTTTCCCCTAGGCCAGTCCCGCAAGCTGGAATAACCATGTCTTAAGGGCGCGGCGGAAGGAAGGGAGATCAGGGATCACCCTGATCTCTGGGGGCAGTTCATTCCAGAGGGTAGGAGCTCCCACAGAGAAGGCCCTCCCCCTTGGGGTCGCCAGCCGGCACTGTCTGGTCGACAGCACCCTGAGGAGACCCACTCTGTGGGAGTGTACAGGTCGATGGGAGGTAATCTGCGGCAGGAGGCGGTCTCGAAGATATTTATCCTTGACACACAATATGCAATCTAATGTCCTGTTAACAATCCTAAGGTTTTTAGCCCAAAATATGTTAGTAATTGAACAAACCATCTCACTTAATGCTACAAGGCAGGCAGGATTGCTGAGGTATTTATGAAACTCATGAGCTCAATAAGACATGAGAAACGAAGCTCTTGGGATGGATGGATGGATGGATGGATGGATGATGGATGGGAGGGAGGGAGGGAGGGAGGGAGGGGGGAGAGGGGAGAGAGAGACAGAGACACACAAAGAGAATCTTATTTTCCCAGACAAAGGGAACGTTCCATAAAAAAGCTATCAATGAAATTAATGATTCTATCCTTCCCGTTTTTTTTATATATTGGTAATTTCATTAGTAATAGTAATATTGGTTACTCTTTGTTTACCATGAAAAGTTATGCAAAAGTCTCATTGACAGGATACAATCCTGAAATCCCAGGGAGGTAGGCTAGCATGGGAAGTTGGGGGGGAAAAAATCCCAGAAGATTCCAAAGCAAACCATTGTATTCCCTGAATAAAATACAGCCAGGCGCTTCTAATCACCATTCAGTTAAATGTGTAATTCTCTGTTGAACCATTTGTTGTTCTTTACAAACCACTGGCCTTAAAAAGTAGCCCTGAGGTATGGCAAGTGTGGACTTCTCTGCCTTTATTCCAAACTCAAGATAGCAATAGCAACAACACTTAGACTTATATACCACTTCATGGTGATTTACAGCCCTCTCTAAGCAGTTTACAGAATCAGCCTATTGCCCCTTCAGAAAGATAGAAGGCTGAGTCAACCTTGAGCCAGTCAAGAACGAACTGCTGGCAGTCAACTGAATTAGCCTGCAATACTGCATTCTAACCACTGTGTCACCATGGCTCCACTCTGATCCTGCTTGACTTATAAAAGTCAAGTCTCTCCCACAGAGAGGCCCTCCTTAGGGTACCGTCGGCCAGCCAATGCCGGCTGGCGACCCCCAGGGGGAGAGCCTTCTCTGTGGCAGCTCCTGCCCTCTGGAATGACCTGCCCCCTGACCTACGTACAATTGCGGACCTGCGCCTCTTCCGCCGAGCCCTGAAAACTCATCTGTTCCATGCGGCCGGCCTGGCGTAGTTTTGATTGGGTTTTGTTAGGGGTTTTATATTTTAGAGCAGGCTTTTATGTAATATTTACTGTGATTTTTATTATTGCCTGTTCACCGCCCTGAGTCCCGTAAGGGAGATAGGGCGGTATATAAATTTAAATAATAAATAAATAAATAAATAAACAAATAAATAAATAAATAAATAGATAAATAAAAAAAAATATTAATGCATTTCTGCAGCTCGACCTTCAGATCATCCATGGACTACAAAATTACGGATGGATTTTTGCAGTCAAGTCTATTCTAGGATTTTGGGATTTTGCTCAGCATCTAGGTCTTATTTTCTTGTTCATGCCAAAAAGAGAAAAAACAAACATCCCCAGCTCTACCTTCCCAGTAGGAATTCGACAAATTGAAGCCAAAGATAAAGCAAACATCCTTATAAAAACCAGCTAATAGCTGTACATAATTCCAGGAGAATGCTATTGTCAGCATGAAAAAAAACCAAAAACGAACACTGTGGTTTGCTACCACTGCCTCCAAAGGCGGATCGCCATGTCAATAAAGTACTGCAGAATTGTTTTAAGAGACATAAAGTATTAATCCTGCTGTGGCACACCACACTATAATCAGCGTTGTCTGCCACAGAGTCTACAATTTTTTTTGTGGGTTTGGCAGAAGCATATTTCTGCATACCTTGGGGCGATGATTGAAAGTAAAACAAAAGGAGGAGGGATTGGGAAGGCTGTTCAGGACATACTTCCAATCGTGCCTTTGCTGGTTTTGGTTACTTGTAGAAAACTGATAAGTGGCTTGGCACCCCTAGACAATAGATGAACACAGAGACAGGAGAATCAACTGATTATTGTTTCTTAGCGAGCAAAGGGGGGGTTGTTCTACTCTAGTTTTATACAAAAACAATTTTTTTTGTTGTTGTTAGTTGCGAAGTTGTGTCCGACCCATTGTGACCCCATGGACAATGTTCCTCCAGGTCTTCCTGTCCTCTACCATCTTCTGGAGTCCATTTAAGCTCACGCCTACTGCTTCAGTGACTCCATCCAGCCACCTCATTCTCTGTCGTCCCCTTCTTCTCTTGCCCTCAATCTTTCCCAGCATTAGGCTCTTCTCCAGTGAGTCCTTCCTTCTCATTAGGTGGCCAAAGTATTTGAAATCTGTCACTACCTTCATTTCTTCCTCATCTATTTGCCAGGAATTGTGAGGGCCAGATGCCATGATCTCGGTTTTCTTAATGTTGAGTTTCAAGCCAACTTTTGCACTCTCCTTCTTCACCCGCATCAAGAGGCTCTTTAGTTCCTCTTCACTTTCTGCCATTAGAGTGGTATCATCTGCATATCTTTGGTTGTTGATATTTCTCCCGGCAATCTTAATTTCAACTTTTGATTCATCTAGCCCTGCCTTTCTCATGATGTGCTCTGCATATAAGTTAAATAAGCAGGGTGACAGTACACAGCCTTGCCGGATTACCCTTTGATAAAATAGAAAAAAGGGGGGGGAGAGTTTTAGATGTTTTTCATGATTGCAAAGTCTATCATGGCCAAAAAATTTAGCAATTAACCAGTCCTAACTTTGGAGGTACATAACATAGGACAGGGGTCTCCAACCTCCGGTCTGTGGACCAGTACCGGGCCACAGCATGCCAGCAACCGGTCCATACAAACAAACAAAGCCCCATCCATGGGATGCAGGCAGCACACAAAACCACACACCGTCTGGTCCACGGGAAAACCTCTCTCCATGGAACCGGTCCCTTGTGCCCAAAAGGTTGGGGACCTCTGATATAGGAGACCAATTAAACCATGTACCCATTCCCATGAAAAATAAGATCAGGCAGTAAAAAACAGAATGTGTGGAATGCTTGTTTTTTCTTCAGCAAGCATGAATGAAATCATCCAATAATGGTAGTTTTAGTTGTCTTCTTCTAGGAGAAGGTCTGCATCCTCATCTGGAACTCTCCAAAGACACCAAAGGCTATTTGCTGCTCAAGGATGTAGTCCGATATAGAGATGCTTTTCATAACTTTGACCAGATTAAACAGAAACACGGAACTGCCAGAGCAAATGGCTATCAATTCTTTAAACAAGAATTGTTTAAAGAATTAAACAGCACCCTCCCTCAAATCTTATTACCAACTGGTGATTTTTTTCCCCTTTTCCCTGACCAGCCTTTGGTCTAGATTTCTTTTTTTTTACTTCATTATACAGGTGGTCCAATCAGCCATAGCAATCTCCTCTTTCAGGCTGAATTAGGCTGTTCCACCAAAATAGTGGAGATTTCTAATCATTAACATTAGTATAGGGGGTACCTTGCTCAATATTAGTAACTGTGAGAGGGATCTCGGAGTCCTAGTGGACAATCACTTAGATATGAGCCAGCCGTGTGCTGCAGCTGCCAGAAAAGCCAACACAGTTCTAGGCTGCATTAACAGAGGGATAGAATCAAGATCACATGAAGTATTAATACCACTTTACAAGGCCTTGGTAAGGTCACACTTAAAATACTGCATCCAGTTTTGGTCACCACGATGTAAAAAAGATGTTGAGACTCTAGAAAGAGGACAGAGAAGAGCAACAAAGATGATTAGGGGACTGGAGGCTAAAACATATAAGGAACGGTTGCTGGAATTGGGTATGTCTAGTTTAACGAAGAGAAGGACGAGGGGGGACATGATAGCAGTGTTCCAATATCTCAGGGGCTGCCACAAAGAAGAGGAAGTCAAGCTATTCTCCAAGGCGCCTGAGGGCAGGACAAGAAGCAACAGATGGAAACTAGTCAAGGAGAGAAGCAACCTGAGGAGAAACTTCCTGACAGTTAGAACAATTAACCAGCGGAACAACCTGCCTCCAGAAGTGGTAAATGCTCCAACACTGGAAGTTTTTAAGAAGAAACTGGACAGCCATTTGTCCGAAATGGTATAGGGTTTCCTGCCTGAGCAGGGGGTTGGACTAGATGACCTCCAAGGTCCCTTCCAACTTTATTACTACTACTACTACTA
>NW_015386407.1:219379-227759 GCF_001527695.2 Protobothrops mucrosquamatus
CAGCCATTTGTCCGAAATGGTATAGGGTTTCCTGCCTGAGCAGGGGGTTGGACTAGATGACCTCCAAGGTCCCTTCCAACTTTATTATTATTATTATTATTATTATTATTATTATTATTATTATTATTATTATTATTATTATTATTATTATTATTATTATTATTATTATTATTATTATTATTATTATTATTATTATTATAGAGCAACTGAGCTGGCTGTTTAGTTGCGAAGGCAAAAATGGCATTCAATTATGAGTATGGTCTATCTTATTCTAAACTTGAATATCAGGCTGAGGGAACAGCAGATAGGAGATTCTAAATTAGGCCTGGTTATCATGGTGGAATAAATGATGAAAGGAGAAGTCTAGGTTACCGAGTTACTTCTAGTGGTCGGTACTACAACTGTATTGCTCCTTATTGTATTTCTCAGCAATTAAAATTTTCTTCTTTGGAAATCAGTTTAGAGTTTTCTGGGAGTTTTCAAGGCCACAGTAAAGAATTGCCTTATTTTGCAATATATTTATCAATTTCCCAGCCTTGGATTTCCAGGAGTCTGTGCACCCAAATGCAAATTTGGTCCACCCTGCTTAATCTATTAGGTTCTTTCATGTGTCTACAATCCACATGTCTTCTCACTGCCCTTTTTAAAAGTACTCACATGTCTGAAACCATTCTTGTCTGTCAACTCCTGTTCAAAATTGTTTGGGAATGGCTACACAAATACTGCACATAACTGAATGTAAATTGAACTGTAAATTGTGATTGGGACTCTGGTTCCATATCTTTCAATAGACGCTACCTTTCCAGGCCGATATTTTAGCATGCTGTGCAACTCCAATAGTTGCGTTACAACTTGATACATCCAACTCTGGTTTTATTGATCGACCTGGTGTGCTGAGGTGACATCACTTGACTGGGAACATAAAGTTATCGTTTTGGGTGCTTTCTCTTATTCTCTGCATTTATTGGCTGGTGTAGCAAGTCTGGGATTCAAGCTGTTAGCTTGTTTGCAAAATGGATTTAAAGAAGAAACGAGAAGGAAGAAAGTTAGTTTAATGATACATCTCTGGTAGCATCTGGTGACTGTGGAATGCTGATCCTAAAGTCATTATGCAGAAGCAAGAATCACTAGAGCGATGGGCTGTGTTTGCAAGTAATGTCTTTAGGGCTGGGGATGGTAATAAGAGCAAGGCATTTAGGAGCTGATGTTTGTCCTGGCATCCCGACATTAAATAGTCTGGCGCAGAGATAAAATAATTCATATATTGTTAAGCTGCCATTAAAGAAAGAATTAAAAAAACAACAATTGATAGACTAATAATGATTCATCAAGATGGCCAAGAGCCAAGCACAAGGGCCAACCAACAACGCAGGGTTGAGTAAAGTGGAATTTTCTGATCAGAAGCAATAGGAGCTGGGAAGAACAAACAAAGGAGCTGGGAAGAGCACTGAGCAAGACTGGCATTCATTTTTTTTTTTATCCCAGGATACAGGAAATTCAAAACAGCAACACAATGATTGGTTACAATCATTGGATTACCACAAAGATGAGGGGGGTCAATCTATTTTCCAAAGCACCAGAAGACAAGACAAGAAACAATGGATGGGAACTAAGCAAGGAGTGAAGCAACCTGGAATTAAAGATAAATTTCATTACAGTGAGAATAATTAACCAGTGGAATGCCTTGTCTTCAGAAGTTGTGGGTGCCCCATCGCTGGAAGCTTTTAAGAAGAGATTGGACAGCCATTTGTCTGAAATGGTATAGGGTTTCCTGCTTGAGCAGAAGTTTGGGCTAGAAGACCTCCAAGGTCCCTTCCAACTCTGTTATTCTATGTTCTATATTTTAGACATTTCTTATCAACAGAGCACATGTATAAGTAATCCTGTTCAGCATGAAGTAGCATGTGTACAAGTCATGCTGTTTAGGTGTTCTTAGCATGACCTACACCACCTAAACCCTTGCTTGCCCCACAGCCCAAATTGCAACAAGCGTCTTCAGTAGGTACTGTTCTAGCCAGGGGTGGGATTCAAATAATTTAAGAACTGGTTCTGTTTGTCGTCATCACCGGCGCAACACGCTTCACATATTCGTCATCACTGCATTATCATCATCACCAGCGTGACACGTGTCACATTGACATCATCACCAGTGCAATGTGTATTGCATTGATGTCATCACCAGCGCGACACATGTCACATTGACGTCATCACCAGCGCAACACGCCTCACGGTGGCGGTGGCAGCACCAGAACAACGCACCTCACAGATTTATTGTAACCAGTTCGCCAAACTCAATAAAAAGTTAGGTATCAGTTCTTCCAAACCAGTGCGAACCAGCTGAATCCCACCACTGGTTCTAACTGCATCTGTGCACCTAGCTATGGTTTCTCTGTAGGGTCTGCTTTCAGCATTCCTTATCAAGCATGCAGATCTTATTCTGATCTTCCTGTTCTGAATTTCCATGCAGACAAGACAAAAGCAGACCGAAAAGAATTGAGAAGATTATGTTCTTTTTTTTTTTTAATAAAGTCCTTTCAAGGTTGCGAGTCTCAGGTCCTCAGAAAGAAAGATGAAGACAGCTTGGTGTACTACTTGGTGAGGAGAATGCTACATTTCTTCTGTTTGTGAGTTGCACATTGCCAGTATTCAGTTTTAATTATAAGAAGGAGAACAGTAACCAATGACTGTGAGAAGACTAAATATCCCGTCAACCTGGAGCCAATATCTACTGGAGTCAATGTGAGACTTTCCATTAATGTCAGCCCCTTGGGAGACTAAAAATTATGACTTCCAAACCAAAACAAAACAAATATCTTCTTAGAAATGAACAGGGGTGGAGGAAAACAAATCTAATGTTCTAGAAGCCTACAGGAAATAAAATAAGCAACGCTAGGGCCCTGCTCTCAAGGAGAAAACCTTAGCGATCTTGACACAAGCCGTTAATCTTCAGTACTCACAGTTAATGAGCTGTACTTGAATGTTAATGTTCTGTGCCCAAGCCTAATTGGTATAACTTAGCATAGCTTGGGAGAGAATCCTGTGTTTAATGTAAATAATGGAGCTGGGCTACGTTCACGGGAAGCCATATTTCCTTTTCTGTTGGGACAGGGCTGCCATCTACTTTTGGATCATTGCTGGTGGAAACACAGGCAATGCATTGGCTTGGTAGGAAATGGCAGCATTAGGCTTTTCTGAAATATTACCCACTACTACTCCTTTGGCCTTGGTTACTCAAGGACATGACTGGGAAAGAGACCCCCTAGTCCAGGGCTAGGCAACCTTGGCTCTTTTATGACTCGTGGACTTTAACTCCCAGAATTCCTGAGCCAGCATGGCTCAGCTTGGAAACCTCTCCCTTTCCCCTCAGCATGGCTGGCTCAGGAATTCTGGGAGTTGAAGTCCACGAGTCATAAAAGAGCCAAGGTTGCCTACCCCTGCTCTAGTTTCAAAACCCTTAGGCAGAATCTCACACATATCGCCCAAGCTGGGGTACAGTATCATGAGAGTTTCTGTCCCTTTGAAAGAACTATTTAAGCTTCTTTTTATGTAAACTGGCCGTTCACTTAAGTAATCATTGCAAACAGTTATTTGTTCATAAAATATATTTCATCCTATAAAATCTGTGTTCATTGTTTCTAAGCCATGAACCCAGCTTGACTTATTTGGCCCAGAAATGTAGTCCTTCAGCACCTTTCACTTCCTTCCAAGTGAAGCAAACAAACTCCTCACTGCTCGGTCAGATTTAAGGAGGAAGCCTACCACAATAGGTTGAAAAATGCTTCTGCTTCCCCACTATATGTAATAGGAGACACAGAGAATCACATCCTTTCCCGTGTTTTTCCCTTAGGTGCTCAGCTTGGATGAAATGAAGTGAAATATCTTAAATGGAGGAACAAAGAGAGGAGGAGGAGGAGGAGGAGGAGGAGGAGGAGGAGGAAAGGGGAAAGGGAAAGAGAAAGAGAAAGCGAAAGAGAGGAAAGAGAAAGAGGAGGGGAAAGAGAAAGAGAAAGAGGAAGAGGAGGAGGAGGAGGAGGAGGAGGAGGAGGAGGAGGAAGAGGAGGAGGAGNGGAGAAGGAGAAGGAGAAGGAGAAGGAGAAGGAGAAGGAGAAGAAGAAGAAGAAGAAGAAGAAGAAGAAGAAGAAGAAGAAGAAGAAGAAGAAGAAGAAGAAGAAGAAGAAGAAGAAGAAGAAGAAGAAGAAGAAGAAGAAGAAGAAGAAGAAGAAGAAGAAGAAGAAGAAGAAGAAGAAGAAGAAGAAGAAGAAGAGGCGGCTTTCTTCTTTAAGCTTTTAAATATGGTCTCCTCTTCTGGAGAGTGGAGTAAGGGAAAAAAAATCATTTCTGTGTGCAAGGCCAACACAAAAGTCACGGTGGTTCTTAACGTTTAAAATGGAACCCTGGCCTTGTGATATTTTCCTGCCTGGGGAATGCTTTTTTATCGATTACACAGAGACAGGGACAGAAGAGTTGCCTTTTCCTGGCTCAACGGGCACAATCCAACTCATTTTTTCCCCCCTGGATCTAAGTTAGTGAACCTTGATTACAGTTGGGGGTTAAACTGATTTTTGATGGATGGGTCCCATTGTCCGCTATATAACGGCTTGTAAGGGTAATCAATTCTGAAGACAAATTGGCAGGAAGGGAGCTAGGCAAGGCTAGCTGAGAGAAGAAAGGAATTAAAAGGAAGCTATATGTGGATAGGATGTAAAATGATAGAGTAATAGAGTCTAGGAAAGCAAGGACTGCAAGGATAAGATGCGGGCATATGGACACCTTCAAGGTAACCATATAAATCAGGGGTGTCAAACTCAATTTCATGGAGGGCCGCATCAGCATTGCGGTTGCCCTCGGGGGGCCGGGTGGGTGCGGCCTACTGGGTGAGCATGGCCAGCTCTACATCATTCGCGTCAAGGGTGCCTGTGGGGGCCTGGGCAGGAGTGGGACAGATCTGAGGGTCTCTGGCAGAAAGGGGTGGGACCAGGGCAGAGCCCATCAAGCCGGATATGTGAAGTAGGCCAGGGCCATTTGCTGGTCACTTCCAGGCAATGGTGCATTTCTTCATTCCTCACAAAGGGTGACACCTCCCCAGCATGCACCCAGGGGTGGGGCCGATGCGGCAGGGCCTGGTTCCTCGCTGTTTCTGGATGGCCTTGTGGAGCTAAGACTGAATGCGTTTCAGCATAGATGGCCACCACAAAATTGTACGTTGGCTCCCGGCCGGCCTGGGCCAGGGCCAAGGCAGCGGGGGCCGTTCCCTCACTGTTTCCAGGATGACTTCACGGGCCACATGAAACCATTTCATGGGCCGCATCCGGCCCCTGGGCCTTGTGTTTGACACGTCTGATATAAATGAAGGAATTGATTCAGTCTTGGAAGAGTAAGTGGCCCAAAGCAAACCAAGGATAGTTTTTAACAGAGGGGGAAAAACAACCTTAAAAGAAAGATCAATTGACCTGTCAAAAGTGATTCTATAGCAACGGTCAGAAGAACACTCGGTTGCTACTGATAAAAAAAAAAATAAGTTGCGTTTTCGGGAAGAGGGAGGTATTGCCTTAGGCCTGGTATTTCTCACGGCCAAGAATTGAGCAGTTCTTCCTTGGAATGGGTTGGTATTTTCCTAAAAGGGCTCCAACATCCTTAAGTCCTACTTCATATGTCTTAGGACCTTCTGAGCAGACTTCTCTCCAGCTTCTCTATTGTTGGAAGGGCCCCTAGAAGTTAATCCTGGGTTTAGTGCAGGAACCCAAGTTGAGGCATCTTAGATAGATAATCACCTTTGATATAGATACACTGGTCATTGCATTCAGCTACATCAATATGGATTGAATAAAAAAATGAAAATATCTCCATTGCTGGTCCCTTCTCTCTTCTTTCCTCCCCTTCCTCTTCCCCTTCCCTTCCCCTCCTCTCCTCCCTCCCTCCTTCCCTAACCCTTCCTTCCTTCCTTCCTTCCTTCCTTCCTTCCTTCCTTCCTTCCTTCCTTCCTTCCTTCCTTCCTTCCTTCCTTCCTTCCTTGATTTCATAACTTGTTTGTGTAAGGATGAGCCTCCAAATTTACTCAGGATTTCATTTTAGTTATACTTTTATTGAGAAATCTATGTGGGTGCCAATCTCCATTGCATTATATGCAAGAATGGAAAACAGTCTTCACAAGTGGGTTTTCCTTGCCAAAAAAAAGGGGGGGAGGGCAGATAGTTCTCTTAAAGAATTCCCTTCATAATTCGCTTACTTTTTATATTGCAATCTACAATATAGAAAATGCAGTATACAGTAAAACCTAAAAGAATTATGCCTCGTTCATGCAAAATAACAATTTATTTAACCCCAAGGTTAACTTGGTTTCGGTGAGCAGTCTGGCAAACACTTGATATATGATAATTAATTGAACAGTTTATCTTGAATTTGTGATGAGCTGGCACATTCGAATTTAAAGAAGCAAGCATCCCTTTCACAGTCCCTCTTTTGATAGTATTAAAGAACAACAAGCTGTATTTCATTTCAATAATGAAATCTTATTGTTCCGTGCCAAAGGTCATTCTGCTGTTATGTCTAAAGCACACGAAACAAGATCCTATTTTTGTCGTGCTTTCACTGAAGTAAATCAGAATTAATTCCTTTTAATATAGCCCATGCAAATTGCCAGTGAATAATTTAATTCCTATCACAGAGGGCAGTGACAGGTCTGTAAATGTTTGTGTGGAATGCTTGATTGCCTTGGCAATTATTTTCCCCCGTGCTAATATTTACTCAAAAGCAGCACAGACTCTTGAAACAGCCCCCTCTGTGATAGACTTGGGGGATACCTCAAGGGCTTTTACCCAGCACTTCCATTCTTCTACGAATTCATAAAGCCCAATAGATCCCTCTCTGCGTAGCAAATATCTGTCAAAATAGACACCACATCAAAGAAAACCACAACACAGTGGTTTTAAAGGAGGAACATTTCAATAGGCTGCAAAACGGTAAACAATAATGAATGTCCAAAGATGTTGTATCATAAATTAATACATCAATATTGACTGATTTAGGGCTCAAAGAGACAAGGAAAGATTTGATATGACCCAGCAAGTGACTGAAGTATGCTTAAACAATTCTGAGGGGAAAAAAACCCCAACATAATAAAGGACAACTCTACTTGATCTATACAATACATAAGAAAAATGGGGCATGAGATCCTTAAATTGCTGCTGGGAAGGTGGGAGAAGAACCATTATATCAAAACTGAGTAATATCCCAATTCTCAAGACTGGGAAAAGAACAATCAAATGTTTATGGACTCAAACATGGAAGAAAAACAGACCCAATGTGTTTGTTTGTGCCTCTCTGTGTGTGTGTGTGTGAGTGAGTGATTGTGTTTCTCTTTCTCTCTTTCTCCCTCCTCCCCTCTCTTTCTCTCTCTCAATACAATAGATAGATGGTGGAGATCTATATAGATATAGATAGACTCTATCTACAGATATAGATAGAGAGATTATATAGATATAGATAATGAAATTACAGGTGTAGATTAGATGTAGATTGTAGATGTAGATATGATACATCTGTAGATGATATAGAGATCAATATAGATATTGATATCCTTGCAAGGTACAGTGCTATCCAAAAACCTGGAGTAGAGGGAATATTTGGCTTCAGGTCACCCTTAAACATAAAACCGTTAACCTGGTGGGTGGCCTTGGGCCAGTCATTCCCAGTTTGTGAAGGAATATGGAGATCACCTTGAAGAAAGTATGAACTGGCCACTAGAAATGGGTCAGTTTAGCCCAGAAAGACAGGAGATGGTGAGAAAGAAATTGGATACTGTCTCACCTTTGCCTTCTTAAGTACAAGAACAATAGAGTTCTAGTAGTTCTTATGTTGACTATTTCTTGACCTGGCCAATAGCTAGGGGATGGAGCTTCTGGCTCAGTTTGAGAGTTAAGTCTCACTCAGTGCCATACAATCCATGTTTGCTGATTGGTCAAAACAAGTCACATGGTATAAGTCCCACTCACTGATGACATCTGGAATTAGCCCCACCCAACGTCCAACATCCAACTTCCAACATCCAACATCCAACATTAGCGTGTGTTTCCCATGATGGGTGGGGCTTATTCTATGATGCCATCAGTGGGCAAGGCTTATATAATGTGACTTGTTTCGACCAATCAGCAAGCGTGTGTGGATTGTATGGAGTTAATGGGGCTGAGTGGGGCTTAACTCCCAAACTGAGTCCATAGCTACTCTGGCCTACTCTGAAGAGTTGATATTCTCAGCCCAAATCATGGTCAGCTTAGGCAGCAACAATAGTTTTGTTGTTGTAAGAACACACTGCAGTAACAAAGGGCTAACAAAAACAATAAAGAACTCTGTGTGTGTGTGTGTGTGTGTGTGTGTGTGTGTG
>NW_015386407.1:227856-245883 GCF_001527695.2 Protobothrops mucrosquamatus
GAGAGAGAGAGAGAGAGAGAGAGAGAGAGAGAGAGAGAGAGAGAGAGAGAGAGATAAAACCATGTATCTAACTGTGCATGACTGATTATGGGCTGGAATATCTGGATATTTTGTTGTGCCTATTTTGTGAAGCCAAACATTAAATAAATAAACAAGAAATTGTATTCCAGCAAGACCAGATAAATATTCTAGTATCTGTTACAAAAAAAAAAAAGAATGGAAAGAAAAATAGTTACTTTTTATAAATATTAGGAAATACTAGATGTAAACTAAAAAGTGAAGGTATAAAATAGTTCAGGAGAAAATAGTGAGTATTCTCTCCTTTTTGACATTTAAAAGACCATCAGCCCTCCAGATTCTTATAGAATTAGCTGGTTAAGTATATTTTATTTTTCTTTTAGTAACTGAAAAACAATGAGGCACCAACAGATTTACATACTAAGATGTGCTTTGAGGGGAATATGGAAAGGATCGTTTCAAATGAATTTCTTCCCATGTTCCTTAGATTCAGTGTGATACTCATTGACATTCCAATTATTGGAGAAACTGTATCTGCATTATGAACCTCTCTGTGGTACCTTTTGAGTAATAAGCATGTTATTGAATTCTTTATGGAAAAGAAGTTCATTTTGCTACTATTTTCTGCCAAAAAAGGACATATATAATGCCATAACCCAGACTAAGCAAATTAATCATGCAATAAACATTTAGGGGTATTACCTGCATGCACTCCAAAGAATTGTGAACTCAGTTGTAATAATAATAATAATAATAATAATAATAATAATAATAATAATAATAATAATAATAATAATAATAATAATGATGATGATGATGATGATGATGATGATGATGATGATGATGATGATGATGATGATCATGATCATGATGATCATGATGATCATGATGATGATCATGATGATGATCATGATGATGATCATGAAGAAAATAAAGTTGGAGGTCATCTAGTCCAGCCCCCACTCCCAGCCCAAGCATGGGACCCTACACCCTATACCATTTCAGACAAATGGTTGTCTAGTCTCTTCTTAAAAACTTCCACTGTTGGAGCATTCATAGCTTCTGGAGGCAGGTTGTTCCACTGATTAATTGTTTGAACTGTCAGGAAGTTTCTCCTTAGTTCTAGGTTGCTTCTCTCTTTGGTTAGTTTCCATCCATTCATTGCTTCTTGTCCTGCCTTCTGGTGCTTTGGAGAATAGCTTGACTCCCTCTTCTTTGTGGGAGCCCCTGAGATATTGGAAGGCTGCTATCATGTCCCCCCTTGTCCTTCTCTTCATTAAACGAGACATACCCAATTCCAGCAACCGTTCTTTGTGTTTTAGTCTCCAATCCCCTAATCATCTTTGTTGTTCTTCTCTGTACTCTTTGTAGAGTCTCAACATCTTTTTTACATCGTGGTGACCAAAACTGGATGCAGTATTCCAAGTGTGGCCTTACCAAGGCATTGTAAAGTATTAACACTTCATGTGATCTTGATTCTGTCCCTCTGTTCATGCAGCCTAGCACTGTGTTGGCTTTTTGGGCAGCTGCAGCACACTGCTGGCTCCTATTTAAGTGAATAAAGAATTATCAACCTCATGCTAACTAACAAATTTGCAACTTATGGTTGTATGGAATGAAAACACAATACAGTCTTATTTTTGTTTTGTTTATACGTAGAAAGGAACCTGTTTTCAAAAGTCCCATGTTGTATCCCACACCAGCAACCAGACTGGGGCATCAATCAGATGGCAGGATAATGGTGATGGAGAATGGTGTCCTCAAACATTTAAGCTGAAGATGAAGTTTCTTCTAAGTCACATTCAGTGTCAAGGGATTATACGGGAATGCTGGTGTAGATTTTCTTGGCAGTGGTATAGGGAAGATTTTGCTATTCTTTTCTTCTAGGGCCTTGAATTCCCTATCTAACCTTCAGCATTGGAACATCCTGAGGACTTCCTCAATGTACCCACCATGCCAGACACTTTTTAATTTAGCTCTGCCTCATGCAACCCTTGTTAGATTGATGAACAATATCATTAACAAATCAACTTTGGCAGGGTAGTCTAGTATTCAACAAATCATGAATCAAGATCTGCACTAAATGAATGATTTAGCTGGACAAGTAAAGCTGTAGTTGAAAGTCAACCCAAAACTGGGAAAAATAACTCTGTTATTGACTAAAGTACATGGGAACACATGGAGAGAGACCAAAGGAAAAGAACAATGGGTCAAACTATTTGCCCATGTGTGTGAGAGAGAGAGGGGGGGAGAGAGAAGGAGAAGGAGAGAGAGAGAGAGAGAGAGAGAGAGAGAGAGAGAGAGAGAGAGAGAGAGAGAGAGAGAGAGACCTAACTACCATAGTATCAGTTCTCCAGAGAAGAATCCTTGTTCATTGATCATTCAAACACTAGATGAAGTTGGGATCTTCTATTTACAAAGCAGGACTTGCTACTGAATGGTGGACATTTATCTACCTGTTGCTTGAAGTTTTTATATCAGTTCTCACTTGGTTGCATGTCTTTTGAATAAAATTCTGAAAACTGTAACCCAGATTACTCTAGATTCAGGATTTCAGCCTGGTTATTTAACAATTATAACCATGATGAATCAGACATAAATATTTGTATTTCTCTATAACCCCTTTTGCACCACTCAGACAACATGACCGTCATTTATACAGAACCACTTAATTAGCACTGTCTTAAGACTAGATATCCTATTTCTCTGCCATTCAGAGTAGACTAATTCTGTTCTTAAAGTTTGCTAATATCTGATTTTATGACAACGATCTGGATCCCAGGGAGACTTAAGCCATTCTCACTTACCAGCACATTAAGAATTAATATTTATCCTTCCTGAACTTTTTCAGTTTCTTAGCTAAAACTTTAACAAAAGGAGCCCAAATCCCTAAGCACCCCTTGCCTGGGAAGATTAATAATAATTCATTTTGATCCAAGTGAAGTCAGTTGGCTAACCGTGGTTTCCATGGTAATCAGGTGGAAAAGCAGATTTCATCAAGTTTCATTAGAATTCTCCTAGACTCCTAATTATGACTTGTAGGGCTAACTTTTACATCCTGAAGCTAGAAGGCGTACAAAAAAAAAGACCACTTTAAGCAGGAAAGCTTCTGTCAAGATGAAAATAAATAAAAATAAATAAAACCTATCTTGCAATAAAGCGGGACTCCTGCCTCCTTCCCCCCTTTCTTATTCACTGTAGATATTCTAAATATGAAGTTTTTAATCAAAGAATATCATAGAGCAGGAGTCTTCAAACGTGGCCCTTTTATGACTTGTGGACTTCAACTCCCAGAATTCCTCAGCCCCAGGCGTGCCTGGCTGAGGAAGTCTGGGAGCTGAAGTCCACAAGTCATAAAAGGGCCACGTTTGAAGACCCCTGTCATAGAGAGCTCGGATACAGTTTCTATAAAATAAATCAACCTTCTATATGGTGATCACAGGGATCTATTTTTAAGTTTCCACAAGTTTCAAAGGAAACCCCTTTCTTTTATTCATCCTTCTTTGCATCCAACTTTATAATGCTGAATTAACCAGGAGGGAGACAAATTAATCACCCCTCCTGACCTTCCAAGTTGCTCCTTGTTCTCTCCAATTCATACTGGGGCAAAAAAAAAAATCGATATGATTTATGAACTGGCTAACTTTCATTTTATTTTAGGTGAAATCTAAAAGGCGACTCAGAAGTGGCACCAAGCGCCATTCGAGAAATCAAAAGAGCCCAAAGGAATTGAGCGACAGCAGTAGGAACTGTTTTGCAAATTTGTGTGGTAAACATCTCAAACATTCTCTTCTCTTTGAAAAAACAAAACAAAACAAAACAGAAATCTCAGGAACATTCAGAGAGATGCCCAGCTGGTTCCATAGCAAAGTAGTAACTGCCATACGATGAGCATGCCAAATCAGCACTTAATCCTTATTTTAATGGCAAATTCAAGTGGCGGGCGCTGCCTGTTTAGAATACAAATTATACTCGCAGAAAAGAAAGCATCTGGAAATAATTATATAAAAGGCATTTTACTGAGACATGCTGTATTTCAAAAATAAATAAATAAATGGTGCTGTAGTAAGAAGAAACTGTCTCTGAACTGGCTTCCTTTTCATTCCTAGAGGAGAAAGAATCGTTAAAGGGGGAAAAAAAAAGATGGTAGCTGAAGCCAAGATTCTTTAAGCTAAGCTAACTTTCTTTCCAAGTTAGAAAACAAATATACAGAAAAAATAAAACAATAGAGATTTGGGTAGTAAATCTCCATTATTTTATTTAGTTAATAGAGATTTGGGTAGTAAGCCAACGCAGAAGCTAAACTGTTGGCTACATTTAATCCCATTACTTTTAAGCTGTCCATTTTGTTTTAAGTCATTAGCTTCCATATTGATTCAGGAAGTTCATCAAAAACAGTAATGGTCCAACATTTTCCAACATTGTAAAACGGATTGTTTGCCTACTATAGAAGATTGGGCATTTAAAGTTTCAAATTTAGCAGAAATGGCTAAGATTTCAGCCTATGTGAAGGATTACTCACAAGAAAGATATATATTGGTTTGGAGAAGATGGATAGATTATATTGAGAACAAATATGGAACTAAAAAGTTTCATTTGGTTTTTGAGTAAATTTGTGATTGCTNTAAAATTAAAAATTTTGTAATAATGATTTGATATGTTAGTTTAGGAGAGAGCTAAAGGATGTTATAGAATTGTTAACTTAAGGGTAATATAATTTAAGACAGAGTATAATTATTGTATTGTAAACCCTGTGTGTAGCTCTGGGAAGTCGGGGGGGAAGGGAGGGGGGTGGGAAAGGGTGGGGCTTGAGGGAGGTGGGGAGATATATTGTAAAACTTTTAAAAATTTTCAATAAAAAAAAAAACAGTAATGGTCACTTTTCAACCTCTGTATGAAAATGTGCCACTAGAACAAAAGGATAACAAACGGAGTGGCATTGATAAACACTGGAGAGTCACTGTCAGTTCTTCAGCCTGTATGTAAATTATGGATGGTAGGAATTCTCCAGTAAAAACCTTAAATGTTTAAAGAAAAGAAAGAGAATTCCTGCAGATCAGCTCCTCGGGAAGTGTGGATTTAGTCCACTGTGACTTGCCAACATGCAAGTCAATATAAATGTTTCTATTGTATTAAAATTCTACTTTGGTATAGCCCTTGTCATCGATGCTCATTCTTTCAATCCACAATGCTGTTGAATTTTGGTGTGGAGAAGACCCCTGAGAAAATCACGGTTAGCCAAGAAAATGAACACATGAATCTAGAATTCTCATGTGAGACACAAATGACCAGATTCAGATTATCACATTTTGGACACATTAGATAAAGACAAGCTCCTTTGAGAAGTCCAAAGTGCTGTGGAAGTTAGTAGAAAACAGGAGGATGACTACTAGTTGGATGGATAAGTTGAATTATCATGATAATAGCATATGATTGGAAGACATGAAGGGCCAAGTTGGGAACAGATCATCTTGGAAAAGATCCATCTATGAGGTCACTAAGAATCAATACCAACTTCACGATACACAGAAGTCTTCAGAATCATCAAAGGACAAGGGATTATATTACAAGAGACTTAATTCTTTTCAAATTCTTAAAAACCTTTCCTTTGAGTACTATAGAATGCATGAATCAAAGTATTATATTCAGTAAAAACCATTCACATCATTCTTCATACACAGAGAGAGTCTATGGATTTAGTGGCAAATAACAACAACAACAACAACAACTTTAGAATTCAAACATAGGCATCTGCCAGCCAGGACTTAACAATTGTCGATAAGAAAGACAAAAAAATCTGGATAGTAGACGTGGCAGTGCCTGGAGACAGTAGAATAGAAGAGAAAGAACTGGAGAAGATAACAAAATACAAAAACCTACAAATAGAAATAGAACGACTGTGGCAAAGGCAAGCAAGGGTAGTACCAATAGTAATAGGTGCCTTGGGTGCAATCCCAAAACAACTGCAGCACCACTTGAACACCATTAGCATTGACAAATTCACCATTAGTCAATTGCAAAAGGCGGCCTTACTAGGAACTGCTTCCATCCTGCGAAGATATCTGTAATGCCATCAAACATCCACATCTGCCTATCCCAGGTCCTTGGTAAGGACTCGATAGGTAGACAAAAATGCCAAACCCAGTCTAAACATCTGGCTGACTGTGCACTGATCAATAATAATAATAGCCCAAATTATACATCACTGTCTTCTTTTGAATTTGGAAATTAAATAAAGAGAGTGCATAATCTGTAATGCAGGCTTATTTTGATTTAAAAAGATGACAACATCTTGAAAAAGACATGCATAATGCACTGATTACTATCCTCTGGGAGTTCAATTCATGAGTAATCAAAGCTCACAGCTATCTGATCATGTTTGGAGACATATATACATTAATCCTGTGGTTTAGTCCTCTGAGGAAAGTAGAGTATTAGGTTTCTTTTTTTCTCCTGACATCACTATTTACTAGTTATACTGTATAGAAAAAAAGTAGGAAGGTACTATGTAATGAAGAGACATTCATTCTGTCTTTGGAACAGTAGCTTGATATTACCTATTCTGACTGGAAGTGATTGTCCAAACTGTCTATGGAGATTCCCAGTCATCCAGGTCATGATTTTGCCAAAGGTGCTTTTTCAGGAGGCAACTGGACTTTCTTGTTTTTCTTTGGAGACATTTCACCTCTCACCTAAGAAGCTTCTTCAACTCTGACTGGATGGTGGGGAATGGAAAGATTCATACTCCTTGCAGACAGCTGGTCATTTGCATTCTTTTAGAGAGTCGTTGAGCCCACCTGGAAGTTTATCTGTGTCCTCCAGGTCACCTGAGTGGTGCAAATAAGTGTGGAGCCTTCTTGGAACTGCTGAAAGGACTGTGTTGTAGACATCATTTATCTCCAATCTAATAAGGCTACTTGGGTTGTCATTGATTTGTGTAATTAAAAAAACCTGGTGGTTTCAAAAATGACACTCAGTGAGTTTCCTCCAATGAAACTATTTATAATGCTGGTTCAATTGGAACATATAATCTCTGTCTGACTGCAGCATTACCAAGGACATTTAGACATTCATTGTCCACCCCAAATAAAGTAAAAGAATAGATAAAAAGCTGAAACAGTGGTGTAATTCACGTTCTACTGCATATGTAAAGAAGCTCCACGCAGCGATAAATTTTCTGGGGGAAGGAATCAAATAGAATCTAGAGGTTAAGAGCTTTATAAACCTCTACGAATCAACAAAAAACAGTGTTGAATGCAAGTAAGATTATCCAGCAGGTTTAAAATAGAGCATTTTAAAACAAAACAAAAAGCTATCTAGAAAACATTTCCTCTGTGAATAAGCAATTTTTAGAAACTCAAAAGAGCATTCCAAGACTCTAGTCATCCTTTGCTCAAACACCCGATGCCTTTTCATCTTAGCAACGGTAACAAAATCAAATGAACTCTACGGCAATTATACTGAAAGCAAACAATAGGGATTTTAACGTATTTGTCTACCAATCTACTAACAGTCACCCGGTCTGTGTACCACAACCGCCCACAACTCATACATAAAGGTATTAAAACAATAAAGCAGCCATCAATTGAGTAATTAAAACAAAACCGACAATATTCCACAGGCTGGGAAAGGTGGTTTTAGTTTACCTTGCTGACATTTTCACTGATACAAGTCTATTCACTGACTTCATTAATAGTAATGGCAAAGATACACATAAATAGAGATGTTTATGAGGGGAAAAAATCTGTTAAGAAAAATGAAGGTCTGTAGTTTTTCATGATTTTATGAGTGTAAACTATTAACTTAAAATCTCCTCCTCCTCCTCCTCCTCCTCCTCCTCCTCCTTCTTCCTCTTCCTCCTCTTCCTCCTCCTTGTACTACAATGCCAGATTGTTCCCTAATTTGTTCGTATATCACAGACAATACGTTTAAAGAAAACAGGATGAAGCCCACAATGTAAAAGGGGGATAGAAATTTAAATTCCTTCTATGACCAAGATACTTTTATTGATACCAGTTTATGTATAGTATGGATAAAGCCATTCTAGTAAAACTCTGAATTGGAGTATATTTAAAAGACGCATATCAAATCTTTTAGCCAAAGGGGAAATAAACATTTGACAATGGCTCTATTATGAAATTCATGGAGTTATTTAAGAAAGAAAAATCCTATTTGTGGAAGCAGAAAAGTTATTGCAGATATACAGTAAGTTTCATTTACCGCTTCGTTTCCACGAAGTCATCTATCGCAAACATAATTACCAATCTGAATAGAGCTAAGACATCTCAGTTCTAAGGAGACGATATTCATGGATATGGTTTCCTTTCAAGGTGGCAATTCTGCAGAACCAAAAACACCTCAAAAGAGCCACAGGACTGGTTAGGCTTCCTGCTTGAATATCCCCCTCCTTCTTTTTTTTTTTTTTTTTTTAGTCAGCATCCAAACTTCTTTTTTGATGGAGCAAAATCTGTCCTTTTGCAAAACACAGTAAATATTGCCTGGAAATGGATGTCAGGATGAACGTGTACAAATAAGACACAGGGCCTTGCTTTTTGTTAACCTCCCCCCCAAACTGGTGACAAATATAATAATAATAATAATAATAATAATAATAATAATAATAATAATAATAATAATAATAATAATAATAATAATAATAATAATAATAATAATAATAATAATAATAATAATAATAATAAAGAAGTTGGAAGGGACCTTGGACGTCATCTAGTCCAACCCCCTGCTCAGGCAGGAAACCCTATACCATTTCGGACAAATGGCTGTCCAGTCTCTTCTTAAAAACTTCCAGTGTTGGAGCATTCACACCTTCTGAAGACAGGTTGTTCCACTGATTAATTGTTCTAATTGTCAAGAAGTTTCTCCTTAGTTCTAGGTTGCTTCTCTCCTTGATTAGTTTCCATCCATTATTTCTTGTCCTGCCTTCAAGCACTTTGGAGAACAGGTTGAGCCCCCTCTTCTTTGTGGCAGCTCCTGAGATACTGGAAGACTGCTATCATGTCCCCCCTCGTCCTTCTCTTCGTTAAACTAGACATACCCAATTCCAGCAGCCTTTCCTCATATGTTTTAGCCTCCAGTCCCCTGATGAACTTTGTTGCTCTTCTCTGTACTCTTTCTAGAGTCTCGACATCTTTTTTACATCGTGGTGACCAAAACTGGATGCAGTATTCCAAGCGTGCCCTTACCAAGGCATTGTAAAGTGGTATTAACACTTCACGTGATCTTGATTCTATCCTTCTGTTAGAATTTGGATCGGCCTTTGTTGCCGGTTAAAATAAATTTGGTTAAAAAAAACAAAAAAAACCAAAACAGAAATACACAAATCTCTTCCCCCACATTTTCATCTTACTGTACTGGTTTGTGGTAGACCTATGGAGCTTTAAAATCTGTAAGATTGGAATGCTCTGACTAATGTCATTGAATTTCTCTGCCTGGCTCTTAAACAGCTTATTGATTTAAACTGACCACTGATTCCTGACTCGGCCATCCCAGCCAGCTAATTTATTTCTTTCCTTTCTCTGCTATTTCCAATTGATTGGGAGAGATAAGAAGCTTAAAGAATATTTCAGATAAGACTGTAATTCAGGGATGATCCATACAGGGACAGCGGAGCTGAGCTGCATGCATACAGAACACTTTTTTTTGAATGGGGATAGCTGTTGTGTGTAGAATATATATTGCACAATGTACATTGGAAATGCGTGCATGCCGTAGGTATTTATAAATGGACTATAACTCAGATGGATTGGAAAATTCAGAAAGGATTAGAAAAAAAACCCACAAAACAATAGATTGCTGCACTGGGAAGGAAATTAGATTAGAACTCTGAGATTCATACTTTATGTTATTTTTTCTGTTATTTTTTTCAGTGAAGTCTGTTTTTTTAATAAGACATAAAAAGGACACCATCCAAAGAAATAATAGTTGTTATTATTCAAATAGTAAAGGCATTTGTTCATTAAAATCTGTCTAGGTAGATTAATATTTCCAGACTTCCTAGAAACAGATGGATTAATCCAATGGTGGGATTCAGCCAATTTGCACCAGTTCGGCAGAACTGGTAGCTAATTTTTTGTTGCCCAGGCCCAGAATGGACTTCCGGGAGTGGCATCCACACAAGAACCGGTTGTTCACATAGTTGAATCCCACCACTGAATCAATCAATCATCTAGGTCTGTCTGTCTGTCTGTCTGTCTATCTATCTAGATCTATCTATCTAGGTCTATCTATCATCTATCTATATCTATCAATCCAGTGGTGGGATTCACTTGGTTCGCACCACTTCAGCAGAACCGGTAGCTAATTTTTTGCTGCCCAGGCCCAGAAAGGCATCTATACAGCAAACCGGTTGTTCGCATATTTGAATCCCACCACTGGATTGTGGATAAAGTTAACATTCAAGGAAGTCCATTCCACAGCCTGGAATGAAGAAGACCTTCCATGTTTAGAGAAGGGCCTATGGAAGGCAGTCACCTTTACGAGGACATGAAACATAATATCCAGGTATGTTACAACAAGAAAGATTATTACCTTCATTATTACCTTCACCATATCTTCATTTCCTCAAAACAAGACTTTCCAATAAACAATTGGACAAAAAAAATCATGCTGTTCAAAAAAAAACCCAGTCCAGGCAAAGGTGTCTCAAGGTTGACTCATAGCAACTAGACAAATTTTTGTTAGCTTCAGCTAACATTTCATTGCTCATCCAAGCAGCTTCATCAGCCAGAGCAAGTCAGTTCGGCATAGAGTTGTTGGAATGTACCAATTCTTGCCACACCAACCTCAGGGGTTTCCTCCCCAAAATTGCAATATGCCGATGACGATTCTCAGGCAAAGGTGTCTGAAGGCTGAATCATGGCCTGGATTTAGCTTTGCCTGTATGACTGACAGACTTCATTGATATACAGTCCAGGTAAAGGTTGCATTACATTGTGCAACCAATAATAAATGAGTAAAATCATTCCCTGGAAGCAAAGACAGTCTTCACTGCAAAAAAGGATCTTTCTAAAGCTTCCAATAATATAATCACAGCAGGGGGATGCCATTAAAAAGTAAATCAAGAAGCCTCACTGTGTCATCTTTTATAGGGATCTTTTCAAGCAAAGATACCTGGAACTTCTACATTTGAAAGTAATATTATAGCATAACCCGCCAATTTGATTTCACCCTGAAGCATACAATGGAATTCACCTCCAATGCTTTTTAAAATCCCACCAAATGCAACAAGACACCACTCAGGGACAAAATTATTGATCAAGAAGGGAAGAAATCTTCCATCTAGATTTATCATTCTAATAGAAAGTCAACCAGATATTGATTGCACGAAAGCGCTTGGGACCTACAAGTGTTGAATAAGGAAGGCTGGGATTCCCCCCGCCCCTCAGTTGCATTTGCCTGCCGGTGGTCAGCTAATTTTTGCCAACTACTACAATTGCTGGACCTGTGGATTCAAGTTTCTTCTTAATTGCCATAGTTAAATAGGATGCAATAAGTTAAATCCTGAGCAAAACTCTTGATATGGTAGAGGTTGCACTACTTCCTTCATTTCGTGGAGCGTGGGACATTTGTGTAAGGGGTTGATTTTTCTCAGAGTTGATTTTGGTTGTCCCAGGAACAGTTTTACTAGTTGGAGAGATGAGCTGTACCCAGCCATAGCAATAGCAACAACACTTAGACTTATATATTGCTTTGTAGTGCTTTACAGCCCTCTCTACAGAGTTTATAGAGTCAGCAAATTGCCCCCAACAACCTGGGTCCCTCTATCCTCGGAAGGATAGAAGGCTGAGTCAACTTAGAACCACTCAGGATCAAACTACAGGCTGTGGGCAGAGTTAGCCTGCAATACTGCATTTAACCACTGTGCCACCACAGCCACCAGGCAAGCATAGAATGTTTTACATCTGCTTCATATTGTAGAGCATGGGACATTTATGAAAGGATTACTATATTTCTCAGTGTTGATTTTGGTTGTTATCCTAGTTGGAGATATGAGCTGTACCCAGTCAGAGATGATTTGGACCTGTTTGTCTGGTTCAGGGGTAGGCAACCTTGGCTCTTTTATGACTCGTGGACCTCAACTCCCAGAATTCATGAGCCAGTGCTGGCTCAGGAATTCTGGGAGTTGAAGTCCACGAGTCATAAAAGAGCCAAGGTTGCCTACCCCTGGACTGGTTCTCCTACAAAGAAGGGAGAATTTGAAATGTTGATAAATTCCAAAAGAAGGCAATGCTAGAACATTTCTTAACGTTTCCAATAAATGTAATCACTAAGCGTCAAACACTTGGTTCGAAAGAGCATTCACACTCCGATAACCAGGTTGCAGGGGAAATCACGGGTCACAACTTTATAAATGACAGGTGTCTAACATGACTTAAGTGAGATGTTTTGAGGGCAAATATGGGATAATGGCATTGAGAAAGTAACAGCTGAAATCTGTATTCTGTTTTGCAGATAAAGAATGATTTTGTTGGCTTAAATGAGGATTTGGCAATTCCAAAATGTCCAGATTCCATCCCGTTCTAACAGAGGTGATTAGAACATTTTTTCATCAGATAGAGAGGAGACAGTTATATGTGTTGGAAATATTAGGCATTATCCACTACAGAGGTCTACAAAGAAGTGCTTTTTTCGCCCCTTTATTCTTTAATTTATTCACATAAAAGTGTTGCTGGACATACCATACATTTCCATTGGATTCTAACGGGTTAGAATTGTTTTCGTAAGCCGGTCCCCTGAGGCTTAGGAGTCAGAGAGGTTAATCTGATTTTGTGATTTCAGGCAGACTCTGAAATTTCTCCCAGCTTTAATCTCTCAGCTTTATTCCCCAGTGGTTTCCTGAGGGGCCACACAGAGCAATGGAGTGGAGACAGGAACAGGTGATCTTCTCTCCAAGCCTGAGCATAAACCTGAAGTAAATGATCTTTGGTCATTGCTTCTATGGCTGCACTGGATAATAAAAGAATGTGATTGGGTCATAAAGACTTAAATATGAAATAAAATGGTTTTGTAGCAAATATTTATTATTTCCAAGTGACTGAAGCAGAGCAGAACAAGACGTAATAAAGAACTACTGTAAGCTTGAGGCAGAATAAAGTACTAAGCTTGTGGGCAGGTGGGCTTGAAGTTTGCTTCCTTCCTCATGCCCTTCTTTTTATCTTCCTTCCTTCCTTCCTTCCTTCCTTCCTTCCTTCCTTCCTTCCTTCCTTCCTTCCTTCCTTCCTTCTTCTTTCCTCCTTCCCTCCCCTTCATCTGCTCCTTACTATCCTTCATTCCTCCCTTCCTGTCTGCTTTTCTTTCTTTCTTTCTTTCTTTCTTTCCTCCCTCCCTCCCTCCCTCCATCTGCTCCTTACTATCCTTCATCTCTCCCTCCCTCCGTCTGCTCCTTACTATCCTCCTTCCCTCTCTCCCTCCCTCCATTTGCTCCTTATTATTCTCCCTCCCTCCCTCCATTTCTTTCTTTCTTTCTTTCTTTCTTTCTTTCTTTCTTTCTTTCTTTCTTTCTTTCTTTCTTTCTTTCTTTCTTTCTTTCCTTCCTTCCTTCCTTCCTTCCTTCTTTCTTTCTTTCTTTCTTCTCAACAAGATAAACACTGTAGTGCAATTTAATGTCTCTCCTAAACCCCAGTGTTGCAGCACCCACAACTTCTGAAGGCAAGCTATTCCACTGATTAATTGTTCTAACCACCAAGACATTTCTCCTCAGTTCTAGGTTGCTTCTCTCCTTGATTAGTGTCCATCCATTGATTGTTGTCCTGCCTCAGATGCTTTAAAGAATAGCTTGACTCCCTCTTCTTTGTGGCAGCCCTTTAGATATTGGAACATTGCTATCATGTCACCCCTAGTCCTTCTTTTCATTAAACTAGACATACCTACTTCCTGCAACTGTTCTTCATACTATATGTTTTAGTGCCCAGGCCCCCAATCATCTTTGTTTCTCTTCTCTTCACTCGTTCTAGAGTCTCAACATCTTTTTTTTTTTTTTTATCACAGTGATCAAAACTGGATGCAATATTCCAAGTCTGGTCTTATCTTGGCCCTGCTATATTCATAGTGAAACAGCAAGCCTCACCATCTCTTCCCAATCTTCTCTCTTGTGCTTCATAAATATGAACGTTAGACATAGAAGAAGACAGAGCCCTTCTTATCACTAATAAAACTGCTTTTCCAGATGGCTGTGGCTTCTCCTATTTCCATTCACAGATGTTTACACTGGATATTGCTATCCCATGTTGGGACAGTAAATGACCCAGAAAGAGCTGAGCCCACAGTTTCCCTTTGCCTCCAAATCTCACATTATCCATTTTAGGGCTGTAGAAAGGCATGGTAGCAAAGGATGAAGAAACTTAGTTTCTACCCCAGGATGAGTGGGGGCCTGATGATAAAGTTTAATAAGATTTGAAAGCGCAATGTTAACGTCTCCCTGGTGGCCTCTAAACCAGATTTTGAGCACCACAGTTTATCACTGAAAATAATGCAAGCTAATTAGTGTCACCAGATATCACTGCAGTATTAATTTCTGGAACATATACTTGCATAAAATAGGAAGCTGAGGATACATAACAGGCTAAGAACAAAACAGAGAAACTAGATTAAAAGCCTACTTAAAAGCAACTGTAGACCAGGAAGGCAATTTTAATTCAATATCAGCATGGAAACTGTTGGGACGATAAGATAAATAATTGCAATTATAATGAAACATGAGAACCTGTTTTGGTCTTCACCTTTATTTGATTATATTATGCCCTGCTTCTCACAAGCAACAGATAAGGTGACAAAACTGTATCTAAACTACATTAACTTCAGACAGTGGGTGAATTCCCACGATGGGGTGTTTTGTTTTGTTTTATTTCCATAGAAGAAATTCACCTCCTTGAGGAAGCAGAAATAGCTGAGAAGAGAAAGATTGATTCCACTCATCAGATAGCTTTTGATGTGCAGGAAACTTCTCCTCTGCTCAACATTAATCATAAAAAGTCCCACTGTACTTTGAAGTAGAACCAGTGGTGGGATTCAGCTGGTTCGCACCGGTTCAGTAGAACTGGTAGCTAAATTTTGTTGAGTTCGGAGAACCGGCTGAACCCATGGTGTTTCTGGAAGTTCGTTCTGGGCCTCGGAGGCCTGGAGGAGGTCTCCCAGGCATAGAACGGCCCACCAGAAGTGCATTGTTGTCACTTCCAGAAGTCCGCTATAGGCCTGGTGAAGGTCTCCCAGGCCTAGAACGACCCACCAGAAGTGCATTGTTGTCACTTCCGGAAGTCCGTTCTATGCCTCGGAGGTCCAGTCTTGCATCCATGCAGAGAACTGGATGTTCAGGTATTTGAATCACACCACTGAGTGGAACGCTCTGGATTTTGATTCATCACCACTTCTATTCAGGAGACTTGGTTCCCTCTGGTGGAACATCTCTGCCACAAAAGTACTATTGATGTGCAACAAGAATTATAGTGAACCAGTATCCAGAGAAATAGATTCTGTTGGGGTATAGATTGCCTTGATTCCTGGTAACTGCTGCCATTTTCTTGGCAACAGTATGGAAGTGATTTGTCTGCTACTGCTTCTTGCATAATGTTTGTTCAACTTCCTAATTTCTGAGATTTCTTGACGGTGTCTCATTTGAGCAATGTTCAGTGGTCATCTGACTCTGCTGAATTTTCTTTTCTTCAAGAACTGGCATTAATTGTTTTATTACTAATACTAAATATGTATAACATGCATGAGGGTAAGCTGTGCCTATCTTGGGCCAGTTCAGCTATTTTAACATAATTATACAGTGGCTGAGTTGCATAAGGGAAAGTCTCAATGTCTGATCAAACATAAACATCCTAACTACTAAATAATAGAGGCTTGTGCTAAAAATATTCTGTGTATCTCACCAAACTAGGCACCCTAATGCTTTATCTTACTTAGATATCATGCTTTAAGATCTCATTTAAGACTCTATTCTATTCTATTCTATTCTATTCTATTCTATTCTATTCTATTCTATTCTATTCTATTCTATTCTATTCTATTCTATTCTATTCTTCTCATCAATTTGGAACTTTATGGCTTCTTGATGATGCCTCTTAGGATTGTAATTTTGGCCCGGCATAATCTATTTGCCCATTTATCCACCCACCCATCTTTATTACAATTCATGATCTAAATCCTGAACAATTAGCTTTTTTATGTTATACTGCATTTGCTTCTGTCATATCACACCCATAATGTATTAGAGGTATCATGAGTGGACCCAAATCACACAGTAAACTTCCATAAGGAAAAAAAATACAATTTGGTTTTACTTCAGCAACACAGTTGCTGTCAAAGCTGTTTCCATCCACAAACCCACTCAAAATTGGATGATTAGGCCCACGATCCCTCTGTTCCTGTCTACAAATTTTGTTTTTCTATATCACTGGTAGTGTATATAAAATAGGTCAGTCCTTCATAAAACAATACTATGTGAGATGCTGACATAATTCTGAAAGATAACTTATCTCAGAAGAGAATCCTATCATCCTATATAGCTGATATTGATTACAAGACAGATTGCCACGGAGCATTGCTGTATAGTCTATTAGAGTCATATAAGATATCACTTATGGAAGCAAGTGGAGTGTTTTTTCCTTACTGGATCACAGCAAGTTTGGCAGCTATATCAATCAATCAATAATGATGGAAGAAGAGTTTAGTTCAGTTGTGCCCCCTCAATCGAATCACCAAAGTCCTTCTCTAATCCATAGCATGTGAGAGAGAAACTTACAACAATTTCAAGGAAGATCTCACCGAGCAATAATGCTATTCAGGAAAAACCAATTTCATACCCTTTTAAGGAGCTTTAAAAGCAAGGTAAGTTTGGCAGGTGCAGAATGTCAAGATAGACAGTTCCAGCTTACTGAATATATTACAGAGACCAGGAATTGATGATAGATAGATAGATAGATAGATAGATAGATAGATAGATAGATAGATAGATAGATAGACAGACAGACAGACAGACAGACAGACAGACAGACAGACAGATGTGACAAATGGGTGGATGGATGGATGATAAGAGACAGATGGTAGGTAGGTAGGTAGGTAGATAGGTAGATAGATAGGTAGGTAGGTAGGTAGGTAGGTAGGTAGACAGACAGACAGACAGACAGACAGACGGACAGACAGAGACAAATGACATGACAAATGGGTGGGTGGATGGATGATAAGAGACAGATGGTAGGTAGGTAGGTAGGTAGGTAGGTAGGTAGGTAGGTAGGTAGATAGATAGATAGATAGATAGATAGATAGATAGATAGATAGATAGATGTGATGTAAATATGGATAAACATAATGAAGAAACAACCAACCTTGTAGATTCATTTGACATTCCTGTTGCAAATTGCTGTAAAGATGAAAACTGATACTTATTTATTTATTTTCTTGTGAGTTAATGATTAATAATGAACTCTTTCCATACACATAAAAATGAAAGAAAATATTTTTTTACCGGATAGGAGAGACTGAGAAATTAAGGATTTCACATTTAACATAATGACAATTGTCTAAATATTTACAGTATTAAAAACACATTAATGTAGCCCTTCCTTCCGCCCTTCCTTCCTTCCTTCCTTCCAACTATAAGGTACAAAAACTGGAAATTTTTGCCACTCAATTCAATTGTTACAGGGCATGGTTCTCTACTTGTAGTGCATAAAATGAAACAGATTTAATCAACAGAACCAGTCCATCTCAAAATAATTTTGCTGGCTCTCATCCCAAAACTAAATCTATCTGATTTATTATTGAATCCTCCAGCTTCTGGATGTGAAATTGAAGAAGAAGGAGAAGGAGAAGGAGAAGGAGAAGGAGAAGGAGAAGGAGAAGAAGAAGAAGAAGAAGAAGAAGAAGAAGAAGAAGAAGAAGAAGAAGAAGAAGAAGAAGAAGAAGAAGAAGAAGAAGAAGAAGAAGAAGAAGAAGAAGAAGAAGAAGAAGAAGAAGAAGAAGAAGAAGAAGAAGAAGAAGAAGAAGAAG
>NW_015386407.1:245983-273361 GCF_001527695.2 Protobothrops mucrosquamatus
TTTGGTTTGGATAATTGAGATTTGCAAACTGCCTTTTTTGTCAACAACAGTTCCATCTTCTCTTCAGTTTATTTTCACTTTATAAAGGAGGAAATATTTAGAAGTGTTGTAAACCTTGCACTTCGGGTGGCAGATAAAACTCACCTAATTAAGAGATACAGTCTTTTTTGATGCCCCCAAATTCTGTCAAATGGTATTCACGTTGACTCAACTAACCTCTGGAACATCTGCAAAACCAAAACCCTTCCCATTGCAACTTCAGTTACTTGCATGTAGAACCTTGTCTCACCAAAGTCCTCTTGCTGAGTCAGCTATGGTAAAGCAAATTAATTTCTGGATGTGAGAAGCTTTGTGGGAATTACCAGTGCCAAATTCCTATACAAAGAACCTGAGGTCAGGTACATCTATTAAAAATGAATGCATAATGTCAATTCCATCTTCACTGAGAAATGATTTGTTCTCAGTCAGTTTAATTGTAACAGGGAAAAAAGTTTTAAAACTTTTAACGTGAAGTTTAACATTCACCGTTGTTAGCACTCTGTTCTAATTATGGATTTTCCAGTATGTTTCATAAAAGTGGATATCACGAGGTCCTGTCCTCTAATCTCTGCTTGGTAGCTTCCAGTTTAGTATCTATCAGAGAAGGTTGAAAGTATTAAGCTTCCAACAGTGATCATTAAGACTTTTCTGGATCTGCATTAGTTAGTTACAGTCAAGTGTGAAAGCTGATCTGCTATTTCTTGACCCTGCCTACCTCAGAGAATTACCTCAGAGAGTTACCTCAGAGGGTTAGTGTGAGGTTAAAATCAGAGGATAATTTTCACCTTTAATTTCTGCAGGAAGTAATATTAACAAATAAAAATAACTAAGTATTAAAATAATCCAGTACATTAAACGTGGGCCTGAGCCAGTGGTGGGATTCAAATATGTGAACAACTGGTTCTCTGTGTGGATGTTGCTTCTGGAAGTCCATTCTGGGCCTGGGCAACAAAAAATTAGCTACCAGTTCTGCCGAAGAGGTGCGAACTGGCTGAATCCCACCACTGGCCTGAGCAAACTTCCCTTGATGCTGCAAAAAAGCAGTGGTGGATAGAAATACCTAAGAGTAGGTGATAGTGGTGGCACAGAGGTTAGAATGCAGCATTGCAAGCTAACTCTGCCCATAGCCAGGAGTTCAGTTCTGTCAGGCTCAAGTTTGACTCAGCCTTCTATCCTTCCCAGGTCGGTAAAATGAGGACCCCAGATTGTTGGGGTCAATATGCTGACCACTTAGAGAGGGCTGTAAAGCACTATGAAACGACATATAAGTAAATGCTATTGCTATTCCCTTTAACATTTCCCTTTCAGCCCTGGTGGCAGAGTGGTTCAAATGTAGTATTGCAGGCAAAAATCTGCTCATAGTCAGGAGTTCAATCCTGATGGGGCTCAAGGTTGATTCAGCCTTCTATCCTTCTGACGTCAGTAAAATGAGGACCCAGATTGCTGGGGGCAGTATGCTGACTCTGTAAACTGCCCAGAGACTGCAGTAAAGCAGTATGAAGTGGTATATAAGTTTAAGACTAGTGCTATTGCTATTGTTATTGAACAGCCTTAAGGGATGTAAAGAACTTGACATCTTTCTCCAGCAACAGATAGAGTGAGACATTTCTAGTGGCAATAAATCAGCAGTCCCCAACCTTTGCAGCTTGGAGGGCCTGGCTGTTGGGGTGGGGGAACAGGGGAAGCAGGCAGCTTGAACGGCAGGCTGGTATGTGTGCCCATGCATATGCAGCTTGACTGCAAGTGGAGCTGTGCATTCCTGTACGTATGCACCGGCCCACCACTTGCACAAGTTGAGGCTAATAGGCCATGGTCCAGTAGTGGGCCACAGCCCAGGGGTTGGGGACCCCCGAGATTAATAAATACTGAATTGAAAGCCACAGCCAGATTTTACCAAGCATTGGACCATATGAACTAGATTACAGATTTTCTTGGTATGATGTCCCACATCCATCAGGCTGACTGCTCTGTGGTACACACCCTTAAGGATTTCTTAGATCATTGTAATACTACTTCTACCTTTGTGTCAGGAGCACCAAAGCACTTCTGGGTTGAAATGATTGAATGGTGACATCACCAATGCCTGGGGGTTACCCAGTTGGGAGCTCCATTCATGTCCCCATTAAGTTGTCCACCAAAGTGGTACCCATCTACCTACTCGTAGTCCCTGCTTTTGAATTGCTGGGTCTGCAGGAAGCTGGAACATATGATGGTAGCTCACCCCATCCTGTGGCAGCAACCGGGCCATGATCGGAAGCCTGCCAATTGTCCTAACCTTGTGAGTCACGGTGCTCCTGATCATTGTAATGAAGATGACTTGATCAAGTAGCCAACCAGAAATTTGAAAAAAAAACCATCAAATGCTGAAATTAAGAGTGAAGGAAAAGTGGACGTAAGAAGAAATGAAGGCAATGCATGCTTGTTGTTCTCCAAAATACATGATCAAAAGCTTCATCGCAGGGAAGAGTATTAAACATAAAACTAATGGCATCTCCTCTAATGATGATAACTGGGATGAAACACATGGCTCACATCACAGTTCCAAGGATCTTCCTGAATTCCTACTGAGAAGGAAATCAGACATTGTTTCTCATTTCAGATTTGCTTCATGCATGCCATTAAGAGAGGGGGGGGGGGAAGAAGGGATAGTTTACATGGGAAATCTATTTGTCACCTGTAAAAACTGTGATTCAGGATTCCACACAGTGGTTTGTAATTGATCTAATTCGCAGGATCTATAAACACTTCTCGAGTCTATGTTAATTAATGGTGGAAGGGGCTGAGTGAGCCCTTAGAGAAGAAAGCTGTGATGTCTCTTCCCCTTTTTATCTTGGAGAAAAGCAACCAGCAGGCATCCTTCCTTGATCTTCACCTGCTTTCAGGGGGGATGTCAGATATAAAGAGTTTTGGAGCATGGAAGCGTAATCAACAAGGAACCCCCTCTGAGCAGGTGCTACAAGGGTGAAGCCTTTTAGCTCCTGAAATAAAATACTTCACAACTTGAACCATCTGTCTGATGGAGGAAAACGAAGGGCTGCTGTTACTTCTTTCAAAGCAATTAGGCTTTATCAAGATGTAACTTGTCCAGCCCAGATGTCATAAAAAAAACCTTGTATTTTCTTCCGAAATATTTCAATAAAACGGAACATCTCTTTCTTTGTGTGAATGGGTCTCTGTTGCTGAATTCAGTCAACTGAGACAAAGGAAGATAAATTCTGGGCAATATTATAAGGATAACACCAGTGGAACGAAGGCTCCCCGTTGCCCGATAGACTAATCTGAATTCTTGCATCCCAATTTTAGAAACCTGCAGGCCTTCGCTTTATTCTGGAGAAGTGGTTTCTTGTCACTGAGTGGGACTCACAATGGAGATAAAGATAAAATAAAATTGTGGGGTTCTTGCTGTTCTCTGAGCTTGGATGTTTCATGGCCCAACTAGGTAACATCATCACTACTAGAAGGGAGTGGGGTTTGCTCTCTGTTTATACACAAGTGGCTTGCCCTGATGATGTTGGTGGGAGTGTTTTTAGTGGTTCCTTGCCTAGGTTGGTAGATCCTTGATTAGGGATTTGTTTACTGTTTGATGTTGATCTCTCCTTAGCTGACTGTTGATGGCTGATGGAGATCTTAATCTTTTAGCTTTTTGATTTTCTCTTTTCAATCATATGTTGATGATGTTTCTGTCTATATATCTGTTGATTGCTGATTTGTTTGGCTTCCTGGAATTCTCTAATGTTTTTGGACTTAGCTTGATCTAGGATGCTCACTGTCTTTCCATTGAAACCATGGTGTTGTCTCTCAATGTGTCAAGGACCTCACAGTTCAATCCTGAGCCACAAATACTCTCTTCTATTGGTACAACATTTCTAATTACAGGAACTATATCTCATTTTGGGAATGGAAGCCATGTAGTAGGAAGGCTTTCAAGATTTCCAGGTTTGATGCTTCCTGCTAATCATGGCAGCCACATCCTTTCAGGCCTCTGTATGCAAAGAGACAGTTCCATCCATCATGTGATTTTTTTTTCCCCAACAAGCAGAAGTTCCCAGTTCAGTGCTCAGATTCCAGAAGAAAACCTCTCTATATTAATAGCCTAGCTTTTTACTGGAATAGAGAAACAGGGAGCGGATAAAGACACACAAAGGGATCATAGCAATATATCAACCCTTTTTGATGAAAGACAATATGCTATTTTATAGCAGTGTTCAGCTTCCCATTTCAAGAAGAGTTCTTGTATGTCCTTGCTGAAGCTCACTGGAGGAACCTAAGTCTGTAGGAAGTCCATTTTAGTTCTCCCTGATGCAAAACACCCCAGTTTTGCAACGTGTTTAGTTGTCATTTAAAGAGGGGGGAAAAAAAGAAAGTCCAGGTTGAACAGTGGGACCTCTTGACCCTCTGCTGAGTAAAGTTCATATTATATAATGTGAAAAAGTTGGAGGCAGGGGGATAGAAAGAATTATAATGCATGAGCAAATTGTTAGTTTCAGAGCATGTATGCATCAGATAAAATTTAGTTATTCTCCTCTAAGTGTAATAAACTCAACCAAGGAATGCACACATTGGCAAGACTGGGCTCCTGGGATGGTTCTGTAAACCACAGCTGTCAGCAAATATATAAATACATAAAGAAGAGGGGAGGAAAAGGATGAACGAAACCATTAATGGTTATGTCCCTGTGGTTGCACAGATTTGCAGTTCTAACTTGTGAGTTCTTCAGTTAAGTGTGGCAAGGAAGTATCTCTCTCTCTCTCTCTCTCTCTCTCTCTCTCTCTCTCTCTCTCTCTCTCTCTCTCTCTCTCTCACACACACACACACACACACACACACAATTTTAATATAAACTCAGGTGATTATTTGGTTTTGAAGTTAGGCTTCTCCATCAATGTCTGAAACCTTATTACACATCTTTGGCTTGTAAGTATGCTACCCTTGAGTGATGGTTCAAGGAAGGAAGGAAGGAAGGAAGGAAGGAAGGAAGGAAGGAAGGAAGGAAGGAAGGAAGGAAGGAAGGAAGGAAGGAAGGAAGGAAGGAAGGAAGGAAGGAAGGAAGGAAGGAAGGAAGGATATTGAAATGGTTAGTAAGCATATCAACATTTGTTGATACTGAAACTTGCTTTCTCCTTCCGTTTGATAGACTCATCCCATCCCATTTTTCTTCGAAGAATACAAACAACTAAAAAAAAAAAATCCACAGGGACAATGCCTTTATTAAAAACAATGGCTTCATTTTTCTCCATCTAAGTAGATATAAATGACTACTTTGTGAGTTTCTCTTCTATTTCCCATCAACCAATAGATCACCTGTCAAAGCAACGATGGAAACTATTTTAACAGCTTTCATTTATGGTCTATTTTCAGTCAGGGTCCAGGCATGGACGTGAGACTGAAGAAGCTTTGGTTCCTCTTTGGTATGACCTTTCTTTGGACCTGGATGATGCACCTCTCCTAGTCCTTTTAGTGGTCTGTGTGGTTTTTGTACCATCAACCAGGGGTTTCCTTTGGGAAATGGAATGGAATACTTTATTGCCTAGATTTGTATTGAATTCCAACTGTGCCCAGCATGGTACAAGATATGGATATATAAGTCCAGTCAGTTCTATTACTGTTCTTACTTTAGGGATGTAGCTTGGGACCGGAACTGTGCAAGTGGTGGTGCTTTTCAGAGTGGCTTCTTGCCACTTTCTAATTTTGCAGTCTCCTCTCACCAGAGATACCAACTTGGCATGAGCAGGCAGACTCCATTACAGAGAAGATGAACAGACATGATGAACTGGGTATGACTAGTCTAGTGAAAAGGAAGGACCGGGGGAGACAGTGTTCCAATATCTGAAGGGTGGGCACAAAGAAAAGGGGGTCAAACTATTTTCCAAAGTACTGGAAGGCAAGGCAAGAAACAACATATGGAAACTAATCAAGGAGAGAAGCAACCTGGAACTAAGGAGAAATTTCCTGGCAGTGAGAACAATCAACTAATGGAACAGCTTGCCTTCAGTACTTATGGGTGCTCCATCACTGCAGGCTTTTAAAAAGAGACATGTCTGAAATAGTATAGAGCAGGGGTCTTCAAACTTGTGGACTTCAACTCCCAGAATTTATCAGCCAGGCATGCTGGCTGAGGAATTCTGGGAGTTGAAATCCACAAGTCATAAAAGGGCTAAATTTGAAGACCCCTCATATAGGGTCTCTTGTTTGAACAGGAGGCTTGACTAGAAGACCTCAAAGGTCCCTTCCAACTATGATATTCTATGTTCTAGAGTGTCCAGTAAATCTCTCTCCCACCCATAGTGCAGCAATTCCTTGCTAACAATTTTTGTAGCACACCACTGCTTGTACTCTTTCTTGACGGTGATAATGTCAACGCAACTAAGCCAATGATAGAATTGGGATTGGGGTTGGATGGGAGTCAGAGCCAAGATTTACCATCCCCTTGAAAAGCCGGACAATTCCTATCTTTTTAGACAACTCCTGTTCAGCCTTATTAGACTAAATTACAGATCTTAGAAGGAAAACAACATTTTTTTTTTCTTTTGTTTTGTCTATGTTCTCTTTTTTAACTAGGAGAGTTATTCAGGAAAAAAAGCCTGGGCTGTACAAATTGCATCAGCAGTAAAACCCTTTAAGATCAAAATGAAAGTGATGATAAAGTGCAAAGTACAGCTTTTAATTAAATGACTCTTTTTCAGAAAATTGACCTAAATGATATTTTAGCCTGAAGTGCAAAAGAACACTATTAAGAATATTTGTATTTCTGGACGTCTAACTATCGCACGTGTATTTTTGCATTTTCCTACCTCGCATTCAAAGATGTTTAGTGAGATACATCCTGAGACTGTGAATTAGTGTAGTGCACATATACCTTTGAGCTACTTCACACACGTACTTTACTTATTTATTTTTTTTAAATAAGCCTAATACAACCAGATTGAACTATAAACCTAAGTATGAAAGGTGAGAAAAGAGGATGGAACGAGGCAGGAGAGGTGAACTTTTCCTATAATTTATAAAAATTAATGGCTGGATGCCATTGTCAAGCGGCTAAATTTTCTGCAATGCAATTCTAGCACAAGCAACTGAGAGAGAAGTTTAATCTCCTGTTCTTTCCAGGAAGAACTGCACAGCCAAGGGAACTCTTTAAAAGCAGTGACACATTGGTGTCAGGCAAGATGGTTAACAGGGCCACCGTCACCCGTTTGTCTATTAGGAAAGGGAATTGGAATGGCCAAAGTAGAGTCAGAGTGCAGAAGGAGAATAGCAGAAGCAAAGAGAACATTTCCCAAGCATGGTGACTGAGCACTGAAAAGAACATTCAACAGCCAGCTGACAAATGACTGCTTGAGAAAAGAATATAGGATAACATTTGTGACTAACCCATGGGATGGAAATGTGATTTGTTTTCCCATGGTGATATTCTTCTATTTTTCATTAGGAACTCTCCATCCCCTGGATTTCATCCCAGGTATTTTCAGCCAGGTATTATTTTTTCTTTATTTTTGATGTGGTTGCTGGTTTTTTTATATATATGTAACACAGCAATTTGACGCTATCCAAACTGATACCCTGGCTTTTTCTCTCTCAACAAAATGAAATTGCTATTAGGAAAGAAGAAGAAAAAAAAATATCTTCAGAAGTGTCAGGGGACCAAGGCTGATGAATTATCCCAAGAAGTGTCCAGGAGAATCCAGAAAGCTATTTTTGTGTTAGTGAAAGAAAAGAAAACATGTTATTCTGAAACAGGCCAGAGAAACAGGCAACTTTCCAAGGATTTTAGACTGCCCTTCAACATAATCACTAATCCTTAGGGATTTGGCAGTCTACAAATGTGATTAATGCACAAATATAAATCTCTAAAGATCCCTTGGAGAAAGTAATGGGAAGGAAGCACGCTTATATTACTTCCTACAATTCACAGTCAAGGCCACAATGCATAGTTGACACCCTCAGACATCTTAATTTTAGACCCAACCTCAGAGTGACAGTCAATTGGGTAGACATTTCTCAGTGTCCCACAAATGCCTGATACTATCAGATGAAGAGAGACAACACCAGATGTCTGGGGACATCAGCTGGGAAGGATAGACATGTTGCTTCCACATAAATATTTTAAATAGATTGACAGCCTTTTGGTCATGTTTCTATGGAAAGACCAGATTCATACAATTTCTCTCTTAATCTTCCAGGTCTCATATGAATAAGCTAGACTCAATTTACCTAATTTTAGCATGTCACTGGTTGCATGTGTTAATATACTAGAACAAAAATATCATTTTCTCTGTTCCTTCCTGGCTTCCTGTTCTGAGCCATATAGCACCACCAGTTTTACGAAGGCAAGATGCACTAGGGTGAGAATACAGAAAGATTATGAACTTACTACTGGCACATGCTGATCTTCCTCATTTATCAGCCAGAAGACTCAGATCCAGGAAGTCCCCACTGGCATTTGCACAATGTCTGCGTAACAGTTTTAACACTGATTCCCAATGGAAAGTCAAATGGGTCGCTGGATGCCCAGACATGGGAAGACCTATAAATGACCCCACAATTAAGACACATCAGGCTTTGAATTACCATGTCACCAATGGACAATCCTGAATAGATTCACACTTCACACAACTTCTGCTGGGACTTTCTGTATAAATTCTCCCCTCCGTGTGATTGCAGCCCCCCCCCCCCACATCAAACTGTAGATCACATTGTGACCGACTGTAAGCTGAGAACATATATTGGTCTGTTTATTTTTAATATAAACATTGCTGCACTCCAATGGATAGAGGGCCTAAATACTGGTATTTGAACTTAGATCTTTTTGACATTTATATTTTACTGTGTTTACTAATCTAGATGAAATGTTAATAAATATTGCTGGTCCTAGATGATATGGCATATGCTAATAGCAATAGCACTTAGACTTATATACCGCTCCACAGTGCTTTACAGCCCTCTCTAAGCAGTTTAAAGAATCAACATATTTTCCCCAACAATCTGGGTCTTCATTTTGCTGACCTCAGAAGGATGGAAAGCTGAGTCAACCTTGAGCCAGTGAGAATCGAACTGCCAAACTGCAGGCAGCCGGCAGTCAGCAGAAGTAACCTGCAGTACTGCATTCTAACCACTGCGCCACCATGCATCATTAAATTATTATTATTATTATTATTATTATTATTATTATTATTATTATTATTATTATTATTATTATTATTATTAACAGCAACAACAACAACAACAACAACAACAACAACAACAACAACAACAATAATAATAATAATAATAATAATAATAATAATAATAATAATAATAATAATAAGTTCCTTTGTGGGAACACTTGTAATAAAAACTAATTGGAAGCTTTGGAATACTGGCAAATCCACATCTGCAGCTGTTATTTTCAGAGGTGAGTAGATATATGAAGTAGGGAATAAAAAAATAGTCTCAGTTATGACTAAATGATGATTTGGAATAATACAATAGGACTTTAGAACTTTAGAAAGTTGGAAACAGGGGTAGTCAATCAACTAATTATTAACAATAGTCCCAAAGCCTATGAAAGGTTGCCAAATATATATAGCTAAGTTGTATTTATTAAAACGTTTTTTCTATCCCAGAGTTCAGTGGCTCTATTGTAGTTTAATGAATATACCTCTGATTCATGTGTTTAACATTATATATATATATATATATATATATATATATATATATATATATATATATATATATATATATATATATATATATATATATATATATATATATATATATATATATATATATATATATATATATATATATATATATATATATATATATATAATTTAACAAAATCACACAATAACAATCTCCCTTGACACCAGAAGGGGTAAAAGAGAAAGCAAAGAAAAGAAGATGACGCAGTAACAATACTGTATATGTATAGGAGATATTTGTTATTTTCTTTGTTTAGTTTGGATGCTTTACCAGCCTCTGAATGGACTGGAACATATTTTTAGAGAAGCTAAATAGAAAATAAAATATTATCAACAAATAATGGCAAAATAGATTTTGATAATATACAAGAAATCTCAGACAGAGAATTGTATGGTATATGTATTCTATTAATACTGCTAATATAAGACATTTGTACTTGTCATTTTCTTTGTTACTTTTAAAGCTACAGGAGCATATTTATTGATCACCAGAGACCAATTCTGTCCAGATTTATTTAGATACGGATGCAGTCAACATTTGCTAGAGAGAGAAAATCATGTTTAAATACTTGCTTAACCATTTAAAAAAAAACTATCCAGAGGCCTCTATTTATTCCTATTCCAATGCCATGGAAATAAAATCATTGAAGAATTTTATTTATTTATTATATTTATGTACTGTTGCCTATACAGTGGCATTTCATCAAAATGATTTAGACTAACCTCATATATGTACAATAAGAGAAAGAACAAATTTGGACAGTACAGTATATAGAAGAAGATGCACCGGGAAACTAAAATAACATAAAAAGAAATGTGTTTTCCCAGCATTCATACAGGAAGGATGGGGATGAAGGCCTTTAAAAGTGTCTAGACGGAATACTCAGAAGTATCCTTTGAATTCCATGGCAGAAAAGCATCCCACAATAGAATAAGCTTTAGTGGGTACTGTGATTGACAAACAACCCCCCCCCGAAGATATTTCTAAGCTCCCTTTTAAACTCTACCTATACATGTACCCATAAAATAACAATCCAATGGCAGACATCACAGGGAGGGAGGGAGAGAGGGGGGGAAGGAATAGAGAGAAAGAAAGAAAGAGAGAGAGAGAGAGAGAGAGAGAGAGAGAGAGAGAGAGAGAGAGAGAGAGAGAGAGAGAGAGAGAGAGAGAAAGAAAGAAAGAAAGAAAGAAAGAAAGAAAGAAAAAGAAAGAAAAAGAAAGAAAGAAAGAAAGAGGGAGGGAGGGAGGGAGGGAGGAAGGAAGGAAGGAAGGAAGGAAGGAAGGAAGGAAGGAAGGAAGGAAGGAAGCAGTGAGTCTCAAATTTTATTTTGGGTTACAATGGTATAATCTGGCATTTAGTTGGTTATAATTTGGGATTTTATATGATGTTTTTATGATGATTAGTTCATGAAATGCCTGTACTTACAGGAAATATAAAAATAAAGGTAATAAATGAATAAAAACAAAAAGAATAAACTGACTAGTCAGGGAACAGTATGTTAGGAACGTTGTGGGACATTTTTCCACAAAATCATAATAATATTATGTAGTAGAGGGGGGAAATGGCCACCTTGTAGAGCATCAACTACAACATAGTCCTCTGGAAACCAATAATTAGTGAGTTCATTGAATTATGTGCCTAGTCCTCTCTTGAAAAAGACTAGGGTTTAATGGGACCTTCCTCCCAGGTATAAATTCATACCAACACACTTCTGTTTTTTTTTTTTTTTAATGCCATGTGCATTCATATCTTTTAGGAAAGAGTGACCAGTTTAACAGGAAAATATCAATTTCTAATGTGAGTTGTCTATGTCTCTTCTACATACAGGAACCAGGATTCTGTAGAAAGTGGTCAAGTAAGCAAATTCCAAAAAACAAGGAAGGGAGTTCCTTGCTTTTCATTGTAAATCAGCCCATTAAGTCAGTGGTTGGCTTGGGGCAAAGAGAAAAGGCAGAAGAACACGTGCTGTTATTCCATAGCATGATCAGTGTCATTCAGAGTCAGTGCTTCCCATTTCTGCTTAACGGGAAGGCCTACCAAACCCAGAAAATGGAAAGCTTATCCATAACCCCACTGTGGGTGTTAATATATATATTCCTGCTGAAAAGAACTAAAAGAAGACCAAAGTAGAACAAATATTCTGTTCATCCTTACCAAACCCTAAAAAGACATTTACAAAAACATAAAATACCTAAACACTTCAACCCAACCAATAATAACACAAAAACACCACCCCACCCACTTATCAAACCCCAAACCAACACAATAGATATCCTTTCTACAACACAATCCTCTTCATCAAACCTAAGTAAAGAATATAACTCTAACACAACCATGACAACTTACNTCCCCCCTGCAATGAAATATAACTTATCACATTCAAAGAAACAAACATTACAGCCCAATTCCCAAACAGCTGATAGGCGCGCTGGATCTACGCACCAAACAGCTGACAAGCGCAACTTTTGAAAATGGTCTTGAGACTGACTGCTTTATCCCTTTAAGAGCTTCTTAAGCATGCTATGTGCACATGCCTCACTAAAACCATTATAGAACTGTTATGTAAATTTATGCGCCTCCTCCCCCCCCTTCTCATTTAGCCCTTTGCTCTGATGATGTTAACAGGTTGTTAACGAAAGCTCAGAATTAAATCGGGAGACTAAGATGGCCATTTCTAGCTTGTTCTGCTTTCATCAGTTAGCCATACCCTTTATGGGATTCGAACCTGGGCAGTTTACATACTAGGCAGTGATTTAACCACCAAGCCACAGGCTCTCCCCCCCTCTTTTGCCAGCCGAGTCAAGGGAGTATATACAGTATATACATGGTAAAAGATATTGGAAAAAAGAAAAACTGCAGTATAGCAGTTAAAAATGTCAAGGTGTACTCAATCAGACCAGGTCTGTCTGAAAAACTTCCTTTACAAAAACAGAATTTTGTAAACATTATCAAACATAGGGAAATGCCTTTTCAGATGAAATACTTGTATTTTTTTCCCTAGGGTAAATAATAGCCAATATAGCATAAACCATTATTTTTAAATCGAATAAACTATTGCTGGGCAGCTTTTTTAACATGCTGTCCAGTTGAGAGCTGACATTTCCTTAAAATGCAACTTAAATATAGATTTTGTTGGCATAGAGATCTTGGCTCTTATTAATCTTGACTGACATATTTTCTAAACCATGGATTATGGCTTGTTTCTGATTTGTTTTTATGCTCTAGCCTTTTCTTCAGGAGAAAAAAAAAAGATAAAACAAGCAATTGTTTGAGCAACTCCCTGTTCCTTTGTTTACTTGCAATAATGATGCTACCAGGTCCAAAAAAAAAAATTCAATATGAACTCTGGCTTAGCATTTATGTACAATAGCAGTAAATACAGACAACAGCGAATTCTAATACGAATTAATCAGGCATTAAGGAATAAGTCAAAAATGTTGCGGAATACATCAAAAGCCATTTGTAGAATTCTCAGTTGTTTTCTTGGATTTTTTCCATTTTATCATTTATTTTTAAATTTTTGAGGCTGCCTGTTTATTTGGGTGGCTTACAAATAGAAAGCCAATACACATTAAAAAAGGAAAACAGGTTTGAACTATTGTTTAGCCCAGATAATATAGATAACAAAGGATACTCTACTATTAAGCTAGTGATATATTAGGGCGAGAAATAGAAAATGTTTATGAAATAAAATTAGAATATATCTAAGTAAGTAATATGTGCATTTTAGACATTATAATTTTTATGTAGTGAGACAAAGGAAATGTGGGTTACCCGAAACTTAAATATTTTGAATATTAAAGGTTAAATTGGAGTACTGCAATTAAAAACAAAAAAAAAATAGGTAAAACTTAAAAACAGGATATGGATAGGGATAAGCAAAAATGTATTGATAAATGTGATAATGAAGTTTTAACTCAGTTTGATACAATTAGAAATTTATTAGCTTAAATATGATATAGCAAATGTTAAGGGAAACAGAGAAGAAATATTTGATGATGTAACCTGAGATATGTACTAAAGATTTTGTTATTGGACTTTTGACTAACCCAGTCACCACGTTGCTTTCCAAATACTCAAATGTAAAACTGGAAAACCAATAAAACAACCAACCGAAAGAATAAAACAGCAACTGCAAGCCAATCATAACAAAACTCTAATGTGTTGTTCTAATCTAATAAATCCAAACTGATAAATATCAAATATAACATTGACAGTAAGAAACCCGACAAATACATCCCACAAAAAACCCCTTCTTATATAGACTAGAATAGGTAGTCTATTCTGATCTGTTGATATGCATAAAAAAAGATTGAATTGTAATGTTTATATTTTCTATCTCCCTTGAAAAATGCCTACAGGAGTTCAGCTTGCAGTCAAGGTTAGGACCGAAGATTTAACTGAACACAGCTTTTTTCTGATCCTTCATACTACAAACAAATTAATTTGCAGGTCATGTTAAAGAAGATAAGCCCAAAAAAAGCTGTTTTTCACCTGGCTACAAAATTTAAAATATCTCCTTGTGTACCGCACAATATTATTGCCTATTAGGTGCTGCTGTGTAAAAAAACAAAAAAAACAAAAAACAGTGTCTTCCTTGCCTTTGTGGACCAAGATCAGCCTTCAGCCTCAACATTGGAACATCTATCATTATTCTCTTAAACACCAAAGTTCCCATTAAAATAAATAAGATGCCTCCAGGTGTGAAAGTCTGAATAATATTACTTAGATAAAATATTGTAGCCTCTAACACCTACCCTCCCTCCCTCCTCTGGAGAAATTGATTCATGGTGATTGAAAATGTCCAGTGACACAATTCTGAAGGCAACAAAATAGGATTGTTTAGAAAATGTGTTGGTTTGGAACTCGCGATACATATTTCTCTCCCAACTAAATCATGATGGGCGTGATATATTGTTCTCAGTAAAGGTGCAATACCCAAGAAAGTGGTTTAAGGTTTGAAAGGATCAATTCAGGCTTGAAAGTTAGCTGAAAAAAAATAATACATATTCTTTAAATTAGGCAAACCATGACCTTGTATAAATTAAGCATTGTGCACTCAGTAACAATCAGAAATTAGGACTGCGTCAACTTAGATCATTATTACTTATCTCTTTCTCCTGTTCTATAAATAAGCTGATTCTTAGTTTATATCAAGATTCCTCAAAGTGGGTTTTGTTCAGATTTTACATTCATTCCAAAGTCATTAAAGTTTTCCCACTTGAAGCAACATCTAACCTCTGGTCCCCAATATGATTCCTGGGAACTACAATGTGTCTGCTCATTCCTTGAAGCCTGCCAAGATCCATGCCTTACTTTTTTAAAAAAAAATATATATCCTTTTATCTTTTCTTTTTATTAATGAAATGCAAGCCATCAAGCATCATCTGCATTCTGGCTGTATACTTCTGCTTTGAATCCAGAGACTCTGGATTCTCTGGCACTCTGTTGCCTTGTTTGCAAATATTTCTCTTTGCATCTTTATGGCTGGCTGCACCCTCTACGACAATCGCTTTGTGATGGCTCATACATGTACAATTTCAGATGGACATAATGGGACATAATGGGAATGAGTAAATAAACAATACCACAAAGGATCCACAAAGGTGCTTTTTCAAGAGGCAACTGGATTTTATTGTTTTTTTTCTTTGAAGACATTTCGCTTCTTATCCAAGAAGCTTCTTCAGCTCTCTGTCTGCCGAAGAAGCTTCTTGAATGAGAAGCAAAATGTCTTCAAAGAAAAAATAAGACAGTCCAGTTGCCTCTTGAAAAAGCACCTTTGGGACAACTCAGACCTGGATGACCATAGACAATACCTCTAAGCCTATAGGATATAATATCGGCTTCAGAAACCAGGATCCAAACCAGATATCCACTCACAGAGATTCTGTGCCTAGATTCTAAATCCAAGCCAGAATAAAGAAGAGTCTATTCTATCTAGCAAATCACTACCACGGATGCACAGCCATGTTATGCCATTTGTTTGTAACAAAGAAGAATTCTTCAAGCATTTATGTATAAATGTGCAAAAATAAATAAATCTTATGGAGCAGTGGTGGGATTCAAATACCCAAACAACAGGTTCTCTTATTGGATGCAGGCCTGGGCCTCCAAGGCCTAGAATGGACTTCCGGAAGTGGTATCCAGGCACTTCCGGCAGGCCGTTCTAGGCCTGGGAGGCCTCCTCCCAGTCTACGAGGCCTAGACAGACTTCTGGAAGTGGTATCCATGCACTTCCAGTGGGCTGTTCTAGGCCTGGAAGCCTTCCTCCAGGCCTCCCAGGCCTAGAATGGACTTCCGGAAGCAGTGTGTATTCAGCCGGTTCTCCAAACTCAGCAAAATTTAGCTACCAGTTCTGCCGAACCAGTGCAAACCGGCTGAATCCCACCACTGTTATGGAGCCAAATTGGGGGGGGGAGTATAACACTGAGAAATACAGAAAGGATTTTTCAGGATGCTGGAAACTTCATAGGGGAAAATCTTGAATTTTCCTTCGCCCAGAACTCAAGGCCAACCTAAAGAGGTGCAACATTTGTTTCTGAAATTTCATGAGGCTTCTTTCCTTCTTGGAAAGGCTCCCATGTTTTGTTCCAGTGAAATCTCCATTTGTCTGAAAATTTACCTGTAGGCAACATTTAGCAATGTTTCTGTGGCTGGATTCTGCTTCCTCCAGACTTACGTCTTTGTTAAATCTGCCTGCTGTCACAGCACAACGTATAGGAAAAGGTGCTAGAGAAAGGAATATTTCATTATGCCTGCTAAATAAGTGATGACTTCAAGTTGCCACCTAGAATTTTAATCAGATACCAATACTTGAATCTCACTATCTATTAATAACAGGTGTTCTGAAAGATGTTTTACCCCAGCCCATTTCTTGGCGATTTCCTCCTATATCCCTGAGTATTTTTATTTGTTTATTTATTAAATTTCATATGCCACCCATCTCACGGTCGAGCGGTTCTGGGTGGCTTACAATGGGGGTGTCAAATTCGCAACGTCACATGACGTATCACGTCGTATCACAACTTTTTTGCCATTGCAGCAATGGGGTAGGCGCGGTTTCACTATGATGCATCCAGCCCATGGGCCAGCAGTTTGACACCCCTGGCTTACAACATCATAAAAACAGAAATAGAAAATGTTAAGACATTGAACATTGAAAGTGAACAAAAATGCATTAATTGGAAACCAATGTGCAACATACAGTATCATACGTCATTTTTAGAAAAACTCACCATGGCCCACTTGCCATGGCCAACTCACCACGGGATAACTAGCCACAGCCCATCAGCCGTGGGACAATTCAACTCTATTAATTGTTTCATTTGATTACTTTTATTATTGGTGACCACCTTTTCATGGAATTTACCCTAACTCTGGTAGTTCTGGGTTGACTTCATTATTATTGGCCACGGTTCCATTGAAATCAATTTAACTTTTGTATTTGTTGAATTGTTCTGCGATGAGTTGGCAAGAGTTGGCCATGGCAAGTTGGCTACAGCAGGTTGTCCCATTCCATTGTGTGTCTGTTAGCCCTGCGGCAAAGTTCAGACTAGGTGGAATCAAGAGCATTGTTCTGTGACACTGTTACAGTCACAGATTCTTGAAAAAGTGAAAGCATGTCCTCTTTCCTTTCCTTTGACTCTCCAGAAAACTGGGGCAAAGCTTTTTGCTAAAATTCCTTCACCCTCCATTCTTCTTTGGGCTGGATGAAGATCAGTGTCAAGTCTCTAGCTGTCCCTCCAATCTTCAAGGTCATTCTCACAGGCCATTACAATATATTCCTCTCTGTCTGCAACGATCATGAATAACGCTGTAGAAGCCAGAATGACCTACATTGTGTTCATTGCCTTCTACGACTCTTCTACTGATATTGTTAAAAATAAGACGCTACAGATTCGAGATTATACCTTAGGTAGTTATAACACCCACATCGATGGAGGGAGAAAAAAATGAATTTGACAGTGCAATGGGTAGCTTTTTAAACGTCACATACGTTTTACCTTGGAGGATAATATAGTCAGATAGATGTCAGAAATACTGTAATTTTTTTTTTCATTTTCAATGCAAAACAGGACGTGTGCTTATTATTTTAGATAAGAGTGCAAACACGCAACAAAGCACAGGACACAGAGATGGATTGAGAGAAATACACTGAGAAAGGTAGGATGGAGAACTAAGATAACTGTGCATAGTGTGATCACATAGATGTGGATCAGGAGGTTATTTGTCCTCTTCAATAATAGCCGTTGTTCATTTAAGCCAAATACAGGGTAGACAATGTGGTTAATAACAATTATTTGGCAGTGCCTGTATACATATATATACCTTTATTTTGCAGACTGAGTTTTCAAGGCTTTGATTCAAATGGGATAGTTTGGCAGAAGTATAGTTTTTTTTAAAAAAAAGGAACAAAGTTTGTGTATCTCTTTCAAAAACATAGGAGAAAATCTATTTGCTAATGCATTAAAAAGTCCCATTGCATATTCCCTACCCATTACCATGCTAGAAAAAGCCTGGGAATGTTGTACCATTTAATTCTACATTGCAGTTTAAACTGTAGAGCTGGAAGCCAAATTATTAAAGTCTTTTTGAAATGTGCATTATTATTTCTTTTAAAAAAATAAAAGCAACCGTGGTTACTAGTTCTCTGATAATTTCAAAATTAAATGCAAACAATAATTATTTGCAAGAAAACCTATGTGGAAGTAAATAAGCCACATTGGTATTTTGTAAGAGTGATTTCACTGTTATGTGATCAGCATTTCTGTCCAAGTGAGAGGCACAATAATAGACATTTAGGCGGGGGGGGGATGTAATGCTTTTCCCTCTACAAAATAGCTCCAAAATATTATATTTACCGTACTCAAAAGGCTGACATAATGCTGAAACGCGGGTAGGAGAAAGGGTGAAATGCAGAAGAAGAACGTAGGAAAACATACAGAATATCAGAAAATCAAGTACTCAATAATTGCCTGGAGAGATTGTTTCCTGATTTAGTCCTAGAAGTTGTTTGGTAGGGTATCTAGAAATTATGGAGATATACCTGATGTTAATCTAGCTCGGGTTTATTTTGTGTAAAGAGGCATTTCATATATATGGACATTCTCCATAATTTGAGTCATCCAAGGGATAACTCAAAGGCATCAATGCATACACAAGAGCTGTGGTCCGTAGTGGGATTCAGCCAGTTCGCACCACTTCGGCAGAGCCAGTAGCTATTTTTTGTTGCCCAGGCCCAGAATGGACTTCCAGAAGCAGCATCCACACAGAAAACCGGTTGCTCACATATTTGAATCCCACCACTGGTTGTGGTGGTGCAGTGGTTAGAATGCAGTATTGCAGGCTAACTCTGCCCAGAGCCTGGAGTTCAATCCTGACCAGCTCAAAGTTGACTCAGCCTTCCATCCTTCTGAGGTCAGTAAAAGGAGGAGCCAGATTGTTGGGGGCAATATGCTGACATTGTAAACTACTCAGAGATGTGTAAAGCACTATGGAGTGCTGTATAAGGGCTATTGCTATCTGTCTAAACCTTAGCAGGTTCAAGGCATTAGTTCACACCTGAGTGAGCTGTAGGGGAAGGGCTTGTGGAAGCTCTAGTGAGTAAATACGACTACTTAATCCATGGTTCCTTTTCTCGTGCAACATTCTTGCTGTACATGCTTCCAACAGCTTGGTGAATAGGTGCCTGAGGGTAGAGGAGCAGAACATAATTTAAACAGGGAACTAAACGTATAGAGAAAGAAACCCTGGCTGTTAATTTCTTCATCTCAATGATATGCCTCCCCAAGCAGAGCATTATATGGGAGGGGAGAGAGGGATATCTAAAAGGTTCTCAGCATATAGGAAGTAAAATTGTAAGCTCTGCTGTCCCCTTGGATATGAAATTAGCATCGGATTGATGTTTTGCAGGGCGAGGAGAAAAGCCATATGCTTTTTTTTTTTTTTCATGTTTTGCATTTTTATATATATTTAAATTTACATGTTTGTTTCTTTTTTTAACTACTTGCTGACATCTCCATTAGGTTGGTACACGTCCATCTTATATAATGCAACACAATTAGATAGAAGAGAATATTTGTAGGTCTTGGTGCTCTTTAAGCCTGGTGGTTTTCTTGCAGACATTTCATTACCCAAACAAGGTAGCATCATTGGTTACTGATGACGTTATTTAGTTTGGTAATGAAACGTCTGCAAGAATTCCACCAAACTCAGAGAGCATCAAGGACCCACAACACAATTCCTTCTGATAAAAGAGAATGTTAGTAGCTCAGAGCTGAGCTACGATTCCTTCTCTTTGAACTACTGTAGCTAACTAAGCTACAATTCTTCCTCTTCGATATAAACAGTGATCCAAATTCTATGTCAAAAAATACTTACCTAAAGCAAAGATTCTTCTTCAGGATTAATTTTATGCAATAGCTGGAGATATTATTGTAGCTGACCTTGCGGTAACATTAAACTATTGACTGCAAGCAACGAGTATATATCATTCCTTCTACTTCTGCCGCTAAATTGATCAGATGTTGGATGACCCCTAAGTCTCTCATCCTATGTGTATTTGGGGAGCATGCTAATAACTGCCCAAGTGCAGTTTTCCTGTATTTGCATTAAAGGTTGTTATAAGGTGTTTCTGACCTTGACTGATGTAATTGAAATGGTGAAAAGAAAATCAACATTGGGTCTGATTAAATGGATGACCACACGTGAACCTTAGGGCTGTCAGCTTGAATGGGAATTCACTTCCAAATTGTTACTTGGAAAATATATGGACATATCCCCATATTTGCCAGGATTGACTCTAAGGAACCTTTACTTTTACAATTTTTTTCCCCATGGAATTCAACTCAAATCAAAAATAAGAAAGATTGTTTTAGAACAGTGTTTCTCAACCTTGACAATTTTAAGGCATGTGGACTTCAACTCCCAGAATTCCACAGCCAGCAATGCTGGCTGTGGAATTCTGGGAGTTGAAGTCCACATGCCTTAAAATTGTCAAGGTTGAGAAACACTGTTTTAGAAGATGCTCTGAGATATATTTTTGTAATATTAATTTGATTTAATTTGTCATAGAATTAATAGGATGCACCTGGATGGGAATCTCCATTAACACTGAACTTTTAAATAAGTTTTGAGATGCATTTGTGCTATCACCAAAGACAGAGATCTATACTAGTTATTCAGTGTCAGACACAAGGCACAATTTTTTTCCCGTGTTACAAAATTTAATTGATAGGAGCTGGGCATCACTTCCTATAGGAAAAGAGCAGCAGAAATGAGATGACTTAATTTCCCCTCTCTTATTTTCCCTCTGAAATTCCCTCGTGACAGCTACTGGGATGAGTGATTTTCAGAAAAGATCAGGATGGTATTGTTGAAGGAAAAGTCTTCATCATGGTTCAGTCCAAGCTGGGAATAAACAACATGGCGACTGCTTTAGAAAGAAGGTTGCAGTTTATTGAAGAGGAGAGCTAGACAAAAAGATGGCTGTGGAAGAAGAGAGAGAGAGCAAGCACATGTAGGGAGTGGGTTTTTATACCCTCTGGAGCCTTTTGTTTGGAGTTGTTCCTGTGGCATGAACTTTGACCTGAGTCTGAGTGTGCCCTTTGGCATCTGTGGGTTAATCCTATTATGTCCTGTCTTAGAGTTTCGGTGGGGTATGTAGATTTTAGGTGTCTTTGTCTTCTTAATCTTCTAGCTTCAATCTTCCTGGATTATTTACATCTGCATTTCTACAGAGCTGGTTTCTGCTTGGGGGAGGGAGACTTGGGGCTATTAAGAAAACTGGACATGCTTTTCTGCCTCTTTAAGATCCTTTGAGGAAATAAATTTTTCTGCCCTTTTAATATTTCCTTCTCTGGGGAGCCTGACTTCCCACAGTAGGTTGGACTGGGAAATCCCCCCCCCAAAGTAATAACAAAGCATTTCTGTTTTGGTAAGAAAATAACAATTATTATAACAGAAGGAGATAGTTTGGGAAAGATCGGGAAAGATTCCCTTCTCCATGGAAAATTAATATTTTGCAGATCCTTGAAATCCCCAACTCCCTGATCTTCCAATTCTGAAATTATTGGAGTGGGAGAAATTATTGTATTTCTTCTTACAGGACACTCACTGACCCTTGAAGCAAAAAAAAAAAACTTTCCTTCTCTTTAATTTTCTACTTTATTTATTTTTTGCACCAGTTGCTTAGTATACATATTAAATATTTCATTCTTCCCTCCCAACCATCCTTCCGGTGACCAATGGGATCAAAGAAAACCCCAAACCAAAAATTTGTTTTTCACTATCTTTATTGTATCTTTAGTTATTGTTATGTCTCACTGCCATATTAATCTGCACATTTCTCATTCTAATGTAGAGACATTTTTTTCCCTAAAGATTTTATCTGGGGGTTTTCCATTACTATTCATGATGTTATTGTAATTGTTAACATATGTAGTAATCCGTTTATAAATAAACATGTGCCGTATCAGAAGAAAGCAAGCCACAGAAACTAATGTAATAGGAGACAATTTACATTTAAAAGAAAATGTTGTGTAATTGCTGAACAGAACACAGCAGGGTAGCTTTTCATATGGCACTCAGAGAAAGGGGGGGAAAAGAGTATTATGGGATCAAACCATACAATTGCACTTAGTAACTAACTTCCAGCTACAACTGCTAATATTGTCTTGTACTTTTTTATACTGTGCATCTTATTTTTATTTTTAAAAAAGGCATCAGTCATACATGCAATAATAAATGACATCTAAAGTGTTTGTCAGGAGTAAAAATCAGAAATTGTGGTTGTTCAAATGAATACAAGTTTATTCCATGCTACTTCTAAACAAGAATCTGGACTATTAATGGTTAAGACAAATTGGTCGTAGATAAGAGTCAATATAATTTAAGGAGGGTTGAACTTAGATCTCTTGTGAGCGTGAAGGGACTCCAGGCTGATAACACTCTTCACCCCTCCATTGTACTCACCCTGGTCATCTTCTACAGTATTACACAAACTTTATATACATATTACAACAGGGGTGTCAAATTGTCGGCCCATGGGCTGGATGCATCATACGGAAGCTGCACCCACCCCAGCTCCAGAAAGGGGAAAAAAGTCATGATATGTCACAACACATCACATGACGCAGTGAGTTTGACACCCCTGTATTACAATTTTAAAGCAAGTGAATGAGATTCAGTTAAGTTCTTTACTGCTCTCCATCAAATTGTCTCCCTGTTCACTCTAATGCTAAAATTTGGACTCAGCGTTAAACAATGGTTAAACACATCAGAAGCAAATCTGCTCATTCTCTTGCCTCATCTTCTTCAGTATATCCAAGTTCAAAGAATATCCTGATCAATGTATTGGATTACAAACGTTACTGTAGTGTCCCATGGCTTAATGGTAATCCCCAATTCCTGAGGAAAGCACCAGCCTGGCAACATAAACATGGCTATCTAAATCCTCAAGAATGTGCATCATGATGTTCAACCAGGTTTATTGGCAATATGCAATATTCATTGGATACCTATCTAATCCTCTGGGCAAATGGAATCTCCTGTGCATGCAAACAAGGCATGGTTAGCAAAGAGGACACCAACCCTTCAACTTTCTGTCACTGTGGTCACCTGCAGAGAGTAAAATGGAGTCAGTTATGGAATGGGAAGTGAAGTTTGATCTTTTGCTCCGTGCAGATAGAAAATGGCTATCTAAGATTCTTCTTGAACACTTCCAATTATGGAAGTCCACCATGATAACAGTCCATTGATTCCAGTGTCAAATTGCTTTTCTTCCTCAAAATTAACATACAGTAAATATTGATAATGTTATCCATTATTATTATTATTATTATTATTATTATTATTATTATTATTATTATTATTATTATTATTATTATTATTATTATTATTATTATTATTATTATTATTATTATTCATTAGACATGAACCTCAGTCAACTGAACATTCAAATTGACTAGCACTGATGGTTGATAAGGGTTGCTGCCAGCATCCTAGGTATCAACCAGGTATCTCCTTAAAATGTAAGATGATGATGATGATGATGATGATGATGATGATGATGATGATGATGATTACAGCAAATATTATAAGACTTGGGGAAAAAATAATTTCTTTATTTCTTTTTTCCGAAACCTTCCTGCCAGACCAGCCAGAGACATGTGGCCTGATTCTCACCTACCAATGAGTAAGAAACAATTTCCCCTGCACTAAAATGTTTAATGTTAGTTAATTAAACTGTCAGCGGCAAGGGTATATCTAATTATTTCATTTGTTTTAATGAGGACTATAATATACCTGTTTTCAATGCAGAAGAACATTGTGCTTTGACAAAGCCCATATAATGTTGTCTCATTCAGGAAAAAAGGTAGGTAGGTAGGTAGGTAGGTAGGTAGGTAGGTAGGTAGGTGGGTAGGGAGGAAGGAAGGAAGGAAGGAAGGAAGGAAGGACAATTATTGAAAAAGTAACAATAGAAAGTGAAAACACGGAAAAGATCATTTTCAAGTGTCATTATACAGTAGATGTTTGATGCACAAGGCACTGCTGGGAACACAACTCATTTACTGTAGCTAGTTCCCAAAAGGGAGTTATCATTAAGTGGGAATAATACACGTTCTGCAGTTTCCTTCTTTCTTTATTTTTTATTTTTTAAAATAAAGATCTAATTCTCTGCCAGACATTATTCTGGCTACTTAACTACCGGGACTTAAATACACACATGCACACACATTTCTGACACACTTTCCTAGTTGCAAATAACAGAGGGATGCATATTGCCATACTATGTCTTGATTCTACATCAACTTTGATGGTAACCTAGGCAACCAGAGCACGGCCAAATTTGGCAGAGTTTTAAAATCTGCACAGTGAAAGCGGAGAGTATAAACCGGGACACAATTTGACCTAAAGGATTAAATGAATTGAGTACAAATAGTGGATGTTGCAACGGTGCCTCTGAGAAGCATGGAATCCACTACCCTTTGGCTAAGCTAAATAGACTTTTCTATTTACGTTTTCTCCACAATGGATGTTAATTATGCACAAGCTTTACAGTAGCTGATCATGAAGGTCAGCAATCAGCAAACGGAAACCTTGATTCACACAGAAATAACTGGATAGGGCATTACTTAGGACAAATAATGACAATACAAATAATATTCCTAGAAAGCCATCATAGTCATCCCAGGAGATTTTCATAAAAGGGTACGGTTGGACGAAGGTAGCTCATCCCATGTTCCTATGGAAAAGAATCATTCACTGCCCAAGAAGTGAATTGGATTTTATGCTTGAAGTTACAACAGCCACATAACGCAGCTTTACAAACTTGGAGGCTGACAACGGAACCCTTACATTAATTTCTGTGGTTGATTATCTCTTTCCACCCAGAATAGAAATCGGTGGAGCTGTGTATATGCAATCAAAATGTATGCAAAAGAATGTAAACAAGCAAATGAATATGAAGAGGTTAAAATTAATTACTTATCTTCCAATCTCCCCAAACCTATTTAGAAATCCCATCCTTTATCAACTGACAGCATTTCGGATTTGAAAATAACAGTCCCAGAACAAATTAAGACACGATAGTTCCTGCAGAATGTAACGGACTCATAAATATTACTAATTTTACACTGATTGCACGGAACATCCTTGTTTCCTAACACATCCACCATGTTAGAACAATCTAAAACATCCCAAGTGGAACGTGAACGGTTTCTCAACGAATATCATCAAAGAAACATGGCAGGAAATTTAAGATGAACCAAAAGAAGATTAGCCAGATGGACAGGATCTCATGACCTTACAAGAGATCCTGAATAACCTTTTTTTTATTCCTTTTTTGGGGGGTGGGTGGGTGGGTTCCAGACCACAATCTAACAGAAATTCCATCAGCACAATTTCAAGCAGATCTCTGTTTCCTTCAAGTATCGCCATTTTTTTAATGGGGAAACCAATTGTTTGGTACTCATTGTTTTGGGAATTGTCACACCTCTTGGAACCAATTAATAATGGGTACCGAGACACTCGGAAGATTGAGAGTTCAATCCTAGGTAATGGCAGATGTTTCTCTCCTAGGGCACAAAGAAAAAAAAATCTGCTGCAAACTCTGAGTGGCATCAGGAAGGGCATCCGGTCAGTAAATGCTCAGCTTCATCCAGTCATCCTGACTCTATCCTGAATTAAGGAATTACAGCTGTAAAAAGGGAGTTTGTTTTATATATATATATAAAACAAAGAAGTGAGGAGAACCTGTTGCCTAGAGGTTAATACAGCTGCCTAATGGACAAGTGGTCCGGGTTGGAATCTCAGAAGGGTATGGCTAGCTGATGAGAGCTAAATAGCTCGAAATAGCTATACTAGTCTCCCTTTAATTCTGTCAGCAAAATCTAAATTTAACACACACACACACACACACACACACACATACATACACACATACACATACACATACACACACACACACACACACATATATATATATATATATATATATATATATATATATATATATATATACATATATATATGTTTTCTGAGGTTTTCGCGGGTGTTTGTATGTAGGTCTTTAGTTATTCGGGTTTTCTCCCGCGTAGAATTAAAAGTACCTTGGCGACGTTTCGACGAAGTCACATTCGTCATATTCAGGCTGGTGTCTTCAGCTTCGTGCTTCTAAGAGTGGGAGAAAACCCGAATAACTAAAGACCTACATATATGTATGTATGTATGTATGTATGTATGTATATATATATATAATTTTCTGTCTCACTGATACTGAAAGCTGAACTCATTTCCTTCCCTTGAGCATTTCACATAGCTTTAGATTGGCTTAAGCATAAACTCTTCCCCTAAGAACTGATTCATCAATTGTTTTCCAATTTGTTTAACATCTGGATGTGTCGTGTGTAACTCCCTCCACTCTTCTGTAGCATTAGTTTGCATATTCAACTAAGCTGCAGAAAAGCAAGCAACAGGCACACAATCAAATGAATATGCTAAATAGCTTTGACTCCCAACCTTGAACCTTGCCATATCGTAAGCTTCTTGATCAAGATATTCCTAAAGTTTCTGATGCTTGAGTTCACCGGGTGCAAACTGAATGCTATTACATTACAGCCCAGGAATAAGTCTTTTATTTTATTTTATTTTATTTTCCACCTTGATTCTAGGTTGAATGAAACCAATAAATTCTGTTGCTGGGCTGAAAGATACTGTTCCGGACTTGGAGATATGAACAGAGAGATAGATTTTACAGAACAATTGTGAACCTCTGTCCATGTCTGCACAGAAGCAAACCCCACTGAGTTCAGTACTATTCGGTGCTTATCAGTATATCAGAATCCCTTATTTTACGTGCTGTCTTACCTGTGGTTAATTGGGATAAAACTGGCATATTGAATGGCTGCTGTTTTAAGTTCAAACTAATTGGAAAAGGAAGGTCAACATTCAGGAAATAAATGCTTATTTTCTAGTAAGCACTTTCTAGTAAGCGCTAGCACTGTTACTGTTACCTAGTTTGGGTCATGAAATGTCTGCAAGAAAACAACCAAACTCAGAGAGCACCAAGGACTCCACAGTTCCCTTCCTCTCCTCCTCCTCCTCCTCCTCCTCCTCCTCCTCCTCCTCCTCCTCCTCTCCACAAACCCCACTCTCTTTTA